>NW_027491153.1:0-47500 GCF_021521415.1 Bidens hawaiensis | reverse complement strand
ATGAATCAAGAGTCGGTACTCAGCATTGAACATCATGATGATGTAATTAGACTTCAATCAAGAGTGTCTCACCTGGAGTCTGACTTGCCCTCATCCTCAAACCTTGCTAGAAATTTGAGGAGTGAGTTACAGACATGTGTTGACAGGACGCTGCTGGAGTATGAGCGTCTTGATTCAAGGGTTAGATCATTGGAAGGTGAATCCATTCATCACGGAATGTGGGTCTCTTGATAGGAGTCTCTTGAAATTGGTCAACACCAATTTGTTAGAAGTTTGCTTAACAAGTTTTCTTCTTTTCCACAGCCGGTAGGTTAATTAATCACAAGCTCACAACCATTGTAAATACTTGTTTGAGCCTTACTCATCTTAGCAAAATAAAGTTTATCAATTCCAATTCTTCTTCACGCTTAAACATAAATTTCGGTTTATGATCTCCCTAATTTGTGCATAAAAATGACAATAAGAACGCACGAGGGATAAAGTAAAAAAAACAACCTACTTGTGGTTGTACACGTTATTAACCGTTATTATAGTTGTGCATTTCAAGAATGAGCATATAATTCAAGTACTAACCATAGTGGCGAAATACATACAAGAGGGTCGATCAAGCTTCTCAATTTTGTCATTGCCAATTTTCATGGAAATTAATGTTTTGGATTCTGCTATCTAGAAGTGTTCATGAATTGTACTGCTGATAATAAACTTAATATACAAGTCCTTGAAACTTTGTATTTGGATGTTGATGAAGCTTCCCAATATATGTTATAATTCATCTTTGTAAATTATATGTGAAGTTAATGTTTCGTTTCTATAATTAATGATCCAATTCCATCATCAGAATCTGATTTAACATGTTTACAGCTTGTTTATCATCTGCCAACACGCTTGACACATCTACATAAATGGATTAATCAATTCATGCTCAACATCACAATTATAACTTATAAGTGTGTAAGGGTTAGGGTTAACAATTTTTTTGCACTAACAAAAATGCATGTCATGTTCAGGTTAAACAATTCAACCAGTCAACCTAACACAAGTAACCCTCTAATGATACTTGGACCATATTAGTACTAGTAAGCTCCAAAACATACAACCTCCACATCAATCAATTGTGAAAGCTGATCAGGCAAAATATAGTAATATACATCACGGCATAAAGAAACAAAACAATTGTTTCCTAAAACACAATAACTTCTCTCCCATTTATCTCTTAAAGTGTGCTAGGATTACACGATTTCAAGTGTGTATCACTGCGTGAATATCGACTTTTAGCCACACATGTGGTCTGGGCGATTTGCCACACTTCGGCTTAAATGTGTGGCTAAAAGGTCTTTGACCATGTTTGAAAACCTTCCAGAATGTTTTGGCCACACATGTTATTCTTCATGTGACTATTCTATACCTACTTAGGTACTTTTCGCCACACTTTGAAAAAAGCTGTGACAAAATCTAGCCACATTATAAAAACGTGTGGCGAAATGTGACCTACAGTCATAATTTGTTTGATCTTTGATACATGTGACCAAAAACACATGCATTAGCCACAAACTGTGACATTTAACTAGCCACATGTTTTAATAGTGTGGCCAAATGTGACAAACAGCTACTGTATTGATAAGAGATGTGTTTAAAAGGTAAAATATATAGCCACTTATATTACGTTGTGTGACCTAATGTCACATTTGTTAGCCACATTTTTAATAATGTGGCGAAATATGACGAACAACCATTGTATATATTAGTAATGTGGCTAAAAAGCTTAAAATATATGGCCACTTATATGAGGTTATGTAACCAAAGAGTAGTGTAGTTTTATTTTTCCTAAGTTTTTTATTGTCACGGATAGACTTATTATGTATGGCTATAAGTGATAAATGGTCACACTTAAATATTTTTAAGTGTGTCTAAATGTAATTAATGGCCACATGTAAGATGTTGTGTGACCAAAG
The DNA here is from genome assembly GCF_021521415.1 of Bidens hawaiensis. Taxonomy (NCBI): domain Eukaryota; kingdom Viridiplantae; phylum Streptophyta; class Magnoliopsida; order Asterales; family Asteraceae; genus Bidens; species Bidens hawaiensis. The sequence continues at coordinate 45,548 of NW_027491153.1, read as the reverse complement.
AGTATCTTAGTTTTATTTTTTTTAGGTTTTTTGTTGTCACAGATACACTTATTATGTGTGGCTATAAGTGATAAATGGTCACACTTAAATATTTTTAAGTGTGTCCAAATGTAATTAATGGTCACTTATAAGAGGCTGTGTGACCAAAGAGTATGTTAGTTTTATTTTTTCTAAGTTTTTTATTGTCACAGATACACTTATTATGTGTGGCTATAAATGATAAATGGTCACATAAAATATTTTTAAGTGTCTCCAAACGTAATTAATGACACGCGTTGATTTGACGAGTGGCTAACGTCATCATTGTCTTTCCAGTTTCTTGTGCCGCCAAATTCAAATTGTCAGGGAGATGTACCGCCGGCGTCAGACGGTTATTAAATACCAGTCACAAACACAATCCACAATCACAATCCACAATCACCTTCTTCCGATTAATTTCCGATAATGGCTTCAACATGGATCGAACGCAAACCGGGTACTGATGCCCCCATTTACTAAGACCCCACATTTTTCACCATTCGTTTCCATTTTTCACGTACCAACAACTTAACCGATTGGTTAGGTGGCTTGGGTACACCACTGCTGACTATTTCAGCATTGATATGGTAGTCCTGGGAATCGAGGTGGTGCACATTGAGTTGAACTCCGTGGAGAACTTCAAGGCTGTGTCCCTTTATGGGGCATTCCATACTCAGGTGAACCTTCGCCTACAAAGGCTTAAGGACTCCACCTACACCTTGGATGGCATGTACGAGAGGATCATGCCCTCTCATACTCCAGAAGAGAATCCAGATGTAGATTCAGATACGGAATCTGATGGTAGGACTCCAGAAGCTAAGAATCCGATGGATGTAGATTCAGATATGGAATCGGATGCTAGGAATTAGTTTTTTGTAATTAGTTTTTCTATATTAGTGTAATGTTATTATTATATTTTGGTATTAACTGTAAATGTTATTATTATATTTTGGTTGCGTATTGGAAGCGTAGTTGATGTTGATTTTTTATAATTAACTTTAAAATAGATGTTAGTGTGAGTGAATAACAAAATAGACCTAAAATTTAATTTTTGGTAGTTGAGACAGTAATTTATTGTAGTTCAGTCGATTTGTAGCGTATCTAGTAAGATATACCAGTTTTTTATTTTAATTAACTTGAATTTAGGATACTATTACATAAATATATTTCCAAAATTTTTGACAGGTATTTAAAGCGTGTGATATACTAGTTTTTTTTATTTTAATTAACTTGAATGTAGGCTATCATTACATAAATATATTTCTAAGATTTTGGACAGGGAGTAGGTATAAATGTAATTAATTTCCAAAATTAATTAGCTTCTGTGCGTTTCCAAAGCGTGTGGAAACCATTTTGACAGGTAGTAATTAGTATGCAGTTATAATGTGTTATACACTCAACAACCAACTATATAACAACAGAGACTTTAATGACTGCAATAAAACTGGTGACTGAAATTTGTTACACTTTTATATATGTTATGTGAATTCCAAACTTGACCAAGCAGAAAAAATCGAAGGTTTCCACAGATCTTAAACTTCCCAAAGATCTTAGATTTTGATAAAATCCTTTCCAAAACTCAATGCCATCACCAAATCTTAAATCTATGGTTACCGGTGATGGCATTGAGTTTGGAAGCGGTTTTTTAAAACTGAATTTTATTTGTTTAAAGGCTTCTTCAAAGTCTGGAGGGTACAATTTTGGTATGTAGGTTAGTGAAAAGAAGGGCATAATGGTCTTTTTTTATAAAATGAGTTGATAATGATTTGCAGGAAACCAGCTGTTGAAAAGTATGTTGAAACATAACCAAATTGAGGTTGTGCAAGAAGCAAAACCATCATACGAGAAATGATGATTGTCACCGAACCATGAACACCCTAGACAACATGATGCATTTTTGGGCTTTCTTTGTATTAATGTAACTTTGATATAGCACGAGTCAGTTATGAGTGTAATGACTTTATTGATCTTACTATGGTACACTACAAGTCAATTGTGACTTTTATCAATGTAACATGATGTATGTTTGAACTTGACACCAATTGACCAAAATAGCCAGAAGATGAAATGAATTCAACAAACCGGCATGTACGTATATGTAGTAATAGTATTAAAAACAACCAATATTTCTTTAGTTTGAATTAATAAGTACAAAGTAAAGAATGGTGATATCATGTATCACAACTATATTTAAACATTATTTACATCTAACTAGCCGAACGAACACAACTGCTGGGTCGACAACCCCGACATCGGTGTCAATCTCCATTACGAATAGTTGTAGGCTTTTTCCCGGGCCTCCAGTAATCATCTGGGGACTCATTACAAAGTAGTTGATTTGGTTGTACAAGTGGCAATGTATTATCCTTGTGAGGGAAAGTTACAGTACTAAATTCCTCATTGACCTCGTCATACGAATGCTTATAATTCTTGGGTGGAGTCATGAGGACAACATGCTTTTTTCTATCCAGCTGTTCTTGAACATAAAACACCTGGCGTGCTTGCGAGGCCAATATGAACGGATCATCCTTGTGGCCAAATTTGTTTAGGTCGACCGACGTGTAATCAAGAATATCATGTTTGACATGTTTACGGTCAATCCATTGGCACATGAAGACCGGAATTCTTTTAGTATGATAATCTAGGACCCATATATCTTGCAAAACCCTAAAATAAAAGTTTAGTCCATATGTCACCACGTCTTTTTTGATGTGCATGTCATCCGCCTCTACACCAACCCGGCTGTTCTGGTAAACTCTACCATCATGAGAATTTGTACGAAATTCAAAACCGTTGATGTCGTACGAGTCATATTTGTAAACGTTGTGGTGTGCTCCGTGTGCAATCCACTTTACGGTTTCCGATACAGAACCTAGGGAGCCCGCTAGCTCTGTTTCAACCTGAATTTCATTACAAGGATTAGATTCTTCACCTACATTGCAGAAACTATAAAAGAATTTAAAAAATTATAGAAGACTTAATAAATTGATCTACCTTGTCGCATAACCAGTCACCAAACTTTAAAGTATTCTCCTTCTCCAGCAATGCTTGTCGTTTACCTGGCATTTGTTTTTTCAAAGAGGTCTTGTGTTCTTTGCAAGTAGGAGTATAATATATTGTGAATTAATATATATATATATATATATGGGTGCGTTTGCTGAGCGTTTAAGTTTTCTGTGCGTTTTCTGAGCGTTTTAGGTTTTTTCCTTTGTTTTTTGCCTTTGAACGTCTCGCGTATCTACCGTACGTTAAGGCATTAGCGTACAGTAGCTGCACCCTATATATGTTAGTAATACTTACTCGATATACGGCTCTATTTCAGGCGTATTCTGCAGCACATAGAAATGTGCTCTCTTGAAAAGATCAGGGGAAACTTCAATTGATTTAACGCCTGTGACAGGAATTGTCTCCCCATTATCATCATGCTTATCATGTGGAATACCAACAGTACTCTTGATGTTTTTTTAGTATTCGCTCAGAAACTCGATTGTTTCTTCCGCAATGTTCTCCTCAGCAATGCACCCTTCTGGATAAGTTTTGTTTCGCACATGCCCTTTGATAACCTTCATACACCTTTCAAAGGGATACATCCAATGAAAGCATGGTGGCCCACATAATTTTATCTCTCTTACAAGGTTCACGGTTAAGTGAACCATGACATCAAAAAATGATGGCAGAAAGTGCTTCTCCAGCAGGCACAGTGTAACTATTTTCTCATCCTGCATCTTATCAAGCTCTTCTACAATGATTTCTTTGCTACAACTTGACTTGAAAAAAAACAAAGCCTGATTATAGCATTTCTCATTGGTTCTGGCATGATGAACCGTATTTCAAGGGGCAGAAACTATTGCATAAGCATATGATAATCATGTGATTTAAGGCCTTGTAGCTTGCTTTCTTTAAGATTCACCAAACTAGAGAAGTTAGAACAATACCCTAGTGGAGCCTTCAGATTATACAGTGTTTCAAGAAACATGCCTTTTTCTTGCGTTGATAATGTGAAACATGCTGCAGGCAGTTCTGTATTGTTTCCTTCTGCTTTCGGTTGCAACTACTTTTTAATCCCTAAAAACTCCAAATCCTTTCTAGCTGCCAATCCGTCTTTTGTCCTACCGCGAATGTTCAGCAACGTCCCGACAATACTTTATGCCACATTCTTTTCAACAAGCATCAAATCAATACAATGTTGGATAGGTAAATACTTCCAATAGCCGAGCCGTTGGTACCATATGTTGAACTTCTTCCAATATGGTTGCGACGTTGTGTTATCCCTTTTCCTCTTACTCCCACTTAGGGATTCAGGTCCCTTTCCCCATTCATTGTTAATGTTTTTGACCTCGTCGTATATCTCTTCCCCTGTCATAGGCTCTTTAACGGTTCTCATCTCCTCTTTTCCGTTGAACGTCTTTGTTTGTTTTCTGAAAGGGTGGTCGTGTGATAAATACCTTCTGTTGGCAGCATAACTCTGCTTCTTAGTGTGATAAAGTCGAACACACTGAGTGTCGCCCCGACACACCACACAACCTTTGAATCCACTGTAAGGGCAACCACATAGTGTACCAAGAGCAGGGTAATCATTAATCGTCCATAACACAACTGCACGTAGTGTAAACATTTCTTGTTTACATGCATCATATGTTGGCTCCCCGACCTCAAATAAAGATGCTAGATCGTCAATTAAAGACTGTAAAAACACATTAATATTTTTTTCTGGCACTTCGGATATTAATAAGGAAAGCATGATGAATTTTCTTTTCATACACATCCAAGGTGCAAGGTTGTAAATGACTGCTAAAACAGGCCAGACACTGTGGTTTCTGTTGCCTCTATGTACGTCGACCCCATTAGTGCAAATCCCTAGACGAAGATTTCTTGGATCACTTCCGATGGTATCGGAGTACCTGTCATCTATGGCTTTCCATGCTGGTGAATATGATGGGTGGCGTAAAACACCGGGTTTATTAGTACTCGTGGCATGCCATGTTAAATTCTCTGCTGTGGTATTTGATTGAAAGAGGCGCTTGAATCGTGGAATAATGGGAAAGTACCACAGTACCTTAGCGGGCATGCTTATGTAAGTTTTGTTAGTCCTCTCATCCACCTTCCACCTTGACTTGTTACAAACTGGACATGCTTCCAAATCCTTGTAATCCTTATAGTAAATAATGTAGTCATTGATATACACATGTATCTTTTCGTATCCTGAGCCCACTGCCTTCATCATCCTTTTGCCCTCATACATATTATTTACCATTTCGTTATCTGCAGGTAGCATCTTTTTCAACAATTTCAGAAGTTTATCAACGAACTTATGAGATACCCGGTGCTTGCTCTTCAAGTTGAGTAGTTGTACTAATGCAGACAACTTGGTGAAGTCAAGACATCCTTTATATAGGGGCTTCTCAGCGTCAACAAGTAGTTGTAGAAACTGTTGATACTTCTTGTCGCCTTCGAAATTGTCTTTTGTAGCATTTACCATTTCTACAGTTTCACAGGCATCAGTTGAAATGTTGGTGTCAACAAACCCAGTATTATTATCATAATTAGTTGGAATGCAGGTGCAGGTAAACCCAGTATTATTAACATAATTAGTTGGAATGTTGGTGTCAGCTTCTCCTTGTTTTATCCAAGTAGTATAATTCTTATCAATTCCAAACATGTACAAGTTATGTTCTACATCGTCTACACTAAGAGATACGTGGTTCACACACCGAACACACGGACATGAAACAGAAATTGGTGGTGATGTCTCCTTGCAGTTACGAACTGCAAAATATAGAAATGCCTTAACACCATCTCTATATGCTTTACTGTACCAGTCGCCTACTGACATCCAAAACTTATCCATCTTCCAAGAATTTTTTTTATTGAACTGTTTCATCAACGATATATATATATATATATATATATATATATAAATACTAATTAACGCCAATAAATGTAACTGACTAAAAACAAAAATATTTGGTACTCATCTGAGATTAATGAAGCTGTTTGGTAGGATTGAGATTGATGAGAGTTCAATAAATACACTAGCAGATCATTTATTAAGGTTTGGTGAGATTGTGAGATTTTATTTGGTCAATACTAATTGATTTGTGAGTGTTCCAGAAGATAACTCGATTAATTGGCGGGTAAAAATGAAAATTTTAAACTTTTAAATTTCGTTATATAAATATTAGAAGATGTTCTATTACGTTCTCAGGGTGTAGCTCAAACGGTTGAGGCACTTGTGATTAAACATAGATTGCAAATATCGCGGGTTCGAAACTCAAAAGGGAACATATTTTTATCGATTTTTTATAATAACCTCTTTTTAATGAAATAAATACACTATGGTTTTGGAAACACTCAAACTAAACTACTCATTAAAAGGCCTTTAAATGCGTTCAGAAACCTAAAAATACATCATAATAGCTGGTCTAAAATCATAACAAAGTTTCTTAGCTTTTAATTACAAAACTAATTAAAAGCCCTAAAAACAACAAGAAGCAAATAAAATACAATATCTTCACTTTTTTTCTGATTCAATCCTTGAAGCTACACTCCTTGCAAGTTGATCCTCTAATGACTTATTTGCCCTTATCAAGATAGGAATTATGTCTGTACATCTTGTGCACACATCAGATCTTGTGGACGAAACACAATCAGACCATATAAAGAAATCACATTTTTTGCCCTAAGTTAAAAAAATATAGAGTTTATGGTCAACAATTGTAGATGAATTCCAACTTTATTTGCAATTTCACTAACCTGAGATGCACAATTGTAGAACCTTCGACCTGGATTTTTGGTGGTCGTTGATGTTCTTAGAATGGCTTCTTGACCACAAAAACAATAAACCTGAGATCGATTGCTTCTGTTACTAGATGTGGTGGTCCTCGATGAGATTTATTCCATGGTGAAAAAGGAGTTTTTATTGAAAACAAAACTAGATATATATATATAAGTATATATATATAGGAGGGTTTAGAAAGGAGTTGTTGTACACATGCGTGTTACTAGCGTTTTAGGATTTTATATATGTCTTTGTACAGTAGCGGGTTGCAAGCGTAATAGACTCTTTTGAACAAATATATACTGTAACATATTTTAGCCTAATTGATTACACGCATTTTAACAAAGAAAGATGAGAACCATTAATCCATATTTACCATTCATCAAAAGATGCATCACAAAAAGTACCATTAATTACAATACATAAAACATTTTAAGAAAGAATTTTAAGATAATCCATATTTACCATTCATCAAAAGATGTCATAGAAAAAGTACCATTAATTACAATACATCACAAAAAAACCAATACCAGCAAAGCTAACATAACCATCACTCCGCCGTGTCCACAGTCTCCGCCCCCATCTCCTTAAAACTCATGTTGGTTGACACCGTAGTTATGGTGTCAACCAGGGTATCACACACTGAGTCGTAGCATTCAGACTGTTGTTTCTGATAATCAGCAACCATTGCTCGAAACTCATTGTTGTCTACAAACATCATGATTTTACAGGAGTCGAAGGTCTTTGTTTTTTCGAATGCGAGTCTAGACCTAATCGCTTCGAGTGTCTTCAACAAATTGTCGTCTTTGTCTTTCTCAAGATCCATCGTTGTTTTCACAATGTTCTTCATGGTTTTGTCAGAAGAATACATTTTTATTATCTTTCTGAAACTGTTAGTGTGATTGAATAACCAGTAACTTAATGTAGTTAAGTTTGATTTGTAGTAAGATATAGTAAGATCTAGTAAGATATAGGTTAACTTTAATGTAGGCTATCATTACCATAATATTTTTCCCGGCATTTTTGACAGGTGAGTATAATTGTGATCAATTAATTCTGACGGTGATATAAATGCATATAATCTCCAGATTAAACAAAAACACATGTGACAAGTTTGTGCGTTTCCCAAGCGTGGGCAACCTTTTTGTTTTTTATTACAGAGTTACTATTCGTCCGGTTGCGTTTCCCAAGCGTGGGACACCCTTTTGTTTTGTCTGTGAGCCTTTTGGTTATATATACCTACATCACATTTGTGAAACTCATATACCTACATAATTTTAAATTATTTTTTTAGTTAATAATGGATTGCTCGTCATCATCAGCATCATAATCCAGATCCTACAAGGCTGCCCTCAGAAGGAAAATTAAGGCTCAAATCGAGATAGATAAAGCTTGTCGGGAGTGTCTTACTGAAGAATTTGTAAAGACTAGCAACAACTTGGATGCCAGGGATCTCATTGCAAAAGTTCTTACTCAAATGTCCGCTAGTACTATCCGAGATCTTGCTATTTTGTTTATGGTTGATGTAGGACAGAGAGAGCTTGACGAGTTAAAAATTTTGGGCATGGCAATTCTTGAACTGAATTGCTCAATGGAATTAAAGTTGAAGTTTCTTATGTCACTCAGAGATTAGTATATGATGGTGTTTCATGAGTGTTTATGATGTAGTGATGGTGTGTTTTTATGTGTGTCACCCAAAGATTAGTAGTAATAAAATTTGTATGTTTGTGATGGTGTTTTTGTATGTATGTTTTGGTAATAATAAAATTTTTATGTTTGTGTTAAAACATTGATTCAACATGTAACTGTTATCTTAAAGTGCATTACAAACTAATTACAGAAGACTAGAGATCTCCATAAGTCCATATCATAACAAGTATCTTAAAGTACATATAGTCAGTTTTGAAATCATTCAAATTTTTTGTTGCCTTTTGTTAAGTTCAGCAATCAAATCTTCTCCGGTTAAAAGATTGTCATCATTTTCATGGAATAGCAGTACTTTCTTGATAAGAGTATTTTTGTGTTGGTTTATATCCGAGAGGAGGATTTGCACAAATACTTTGACCTCAACCATTTTAGATGTCTTTGTTGGTTAGGGCCTTCCTTTTTGAGATTACACCTCCATGGTCTCTTCCCATCATATTTCTCCATGTGTCTTATAGCAAAAATACCACAATCTATTCCAATACTTGTTGTTCTCCATGTCATCTTCAATCTATTGATTGTTGCTACTTGGATTTGCTGAGTAATGGGGTGTTTGATTGTTTTAAGATACATGCAAAAGACGTTTCTCACACAAAATAGAAAGCAATTTAAGTATTTTGACAATTTTTATAACAGGTATGTATGTTTTTTGGGTTAAAGGTATATATGTTTACCAGTATATCAGGAGTCTTTTCGTATCTTTCTTCAAAATTCTCTCTAATTGCTTTTGATTTGTCTTCTAAGCTTTTAAACTTTGTGATCAGCTGTAATTTCTTGATTTGCACTGTTGTCAAGTAATTCTATCACTCCTGTTTGAAGATTGAAGGTAACCACAAAGAAATGATCGCGTTGTAGAATTGACACGAGCACTATACCAACTTCCTTCAGTGATAGAATTCCACTCCTTGCCATTTGTGTTTCGATGTTGTCTGAAAACACATCTAGTCTTTCTTTGTCTGTGTAACCCCTTGACTCAGCATAATGGTCACTTGTCTGTATAATAATTAAAATGCATATGATTAAAGCGTTTATTGTGCGTTTTCTAATAGTACAAACAAAATAGATTAATTTGTACCAGCATAGTGCTTGAAGCAAAGAATCTGAACGATGATGCTGCAGATTTTTTCTTTTCTTCATAGTTCTTTACTTCAATGAATGCATCCATTGCATTGGTGGCTATACAAATGCCAGGACAGAAGCTTTCAAAGACCACCTTAAACAATTCTGTGTGAGTGGACTTATAGACCTCCTCCCAAATGTCTTCAAGACAAAAAAATATATACTCTGAAATTATTTCTTCATGACGTCAACCTCTCTCAGAAGATATGGAGACTTTAGTGTAATGAGGCTATCACTTGTTGACAATCCGGTGTCAACTGTTAAACATAAAACAACTCACTTTAAATTTACCTGAAAATAATTTTAACTATAATTAAATACCTTCAACCCCTTTGGTTTTTATTAATAATTAAATACCCTCTTTTGCCCACGCAACCACTGTATTAAAAACTTCATCAATATCTGCGCATGAGACATTGTTTTCTTGACCTGCATCACCTACATCATTTCTTACGACAGCCAAAGATGTAATATGTTCAACTGTGATTGTAATTAAGATGGTATATAATTAAGCTGGTACATATATGATATACCTTTTTGAGCAGCCACTTGACCACCAACACCAACATCTGAATCAACTGCATCACACAGATGTAATAAGTTTAAAATAACAGCATAAGTGTTTTAAGAGCGTTTTAATTATACTAATAATTAATTTAGCCCAAATACCTTTTAGAGCAACCACTAGACCACCAACACCAACATCTGAATCTTGTGTTTTAGGACCACATTATTAGTGAACGTTCACAACATCTAGCAAAGATATTCTCATTTGATGGATGTCTATCTTTTCCTTGACGGACCAACTCGTTCATCTCGGAGCAAATTTTATCAAATTTCTTCAACTTGTTATCCATTGCATTATTCCAAGACTGTAAAAAGAAAATATAGTTATTTTTAATTCAAAAACATTTTCAGTTTATCCCAGACAGTTGTAATGGAGTTAAATAATAGTCAACAAGCACGATAGGCATTTGCAAACTTAAAGGTGAATAATCGCTTACATAATCATCCCAATCTTGTTCAGTTGTTTGATCGGCATTATCTGTTTCAGATGCACTTTGACCATCTGTTTTTTAATTACATATAATGTTGTATTACATAAAATGCATGTAGAGATAAGAGATATGAGAGTTTTTAAGAAGAAAATAACAAGTTTAATACCATGTTCATGTTTCTCCTCAGCTGCAGTGTTTTCTTCAACTCCAGGCTTACCGGCAGCACTAACCGTCACAGCAGCAATAGCAGCCGCAGCAGCAGTCTCATCAAGTCTCTTCCCGGCAGCACTAACTGTCACAGCAACAGTATCAGCAACAGCAGCATCAGCAGTCTCATCAAGTCCCTTCCCGGCAGCACTAACGGTCACCGCAGCAGGAGCAGCAGCAGCCGCTTCAATCCCTTTCCCGTCAACACAAAACGTCACAGCAGCAGCAGCAACCTCAGTAGCATCTTCTTCTAAGGGAGGACCATTATTCTCCAAGTATCTTTCCATCTTATTAAGAGTAGTTCTTATTATGTAGTTGACTGCAGGCGTTGTGACGGGAGTCCCAAGTGGACCATATTTTTATATGGTATTCATGCGTGTAAAGCATCACAAGGAAGGTGATCAGACCATTGTATTGAACGTTGATACCTCTCCATTCTTCCTTTGTCATTTTCAAGTTTTCAATAACATATCTGCACCAGTCCATATTTGGAATATCCGAGGTTTTATCAATTGCGGTGATGAATCGTTGATTGATTGTTGTTGATTTTGTCACAAATCCTATACAGGTGTTGAACAACACAAGGAAATTAATCTTAAACAGTTCACCAACTCCTTGATCCGCAGCCAGTTTGTCTTTCACATGCTTTATACTTATTCTTGAATTTGTCGGGAATGATTTTTGAACAAATCTGTAGTAACATCTTCCCCCAATCTTGGTCTACTCTTGCCTAAAACAGGAATCTTACCCATTAGTATCCGCAACACTTCATGTACTTTTTGTGGTTTTATCTTAATAACACCGCTCCCAATGTTCAATTCATTTAAACGGTTATTATAGTTCATGAGCAACCAATATCCCAAAGTTGTTGGAGTTTGGGTTACTTGAAGTCTTAACATTGACCCGAAACCCATTTATTCTACACAAGTTTTTTGGGCAGTGGTCATTGCCTTCACTGCATCAACAATATTAATAGGTGCACACCTATTCTTCAATATTTTGTCTACAAATTCAACAAAAGGTTGTCCCCTCTCGGCCGGCTTCTTTTCTTAAATGGCTCTCTTTTTCGGACGCTGAAAGTCCGGTCCAGAGGTGCTGTGTTCCACATGTTTCCGCTTTGGCAACAACCTGTCGGTTTTTGTGTCAAGGTCTAAATCAGAGTCTGCTTCCACAACATGTTTTGTTTTCTCCACCGGAGCAACTTTTTTAGTCTTCCTTTTATCAGTCTTATTTTTTTCGACAACTGAATCACATACATACAATAAAACACGGGGGTAGGGGATAACAACACGAATCACAAGGAAACAGAAAACTCTTATCAAACATCACAATGATAAATTCTCATACCAAATCCATAACACGCTAATCATACGCATATAACATGCTTTAATATTATACACGGATTTAAAAAAACAAAGATATGTATTACAACAACAACACGCTTATCGAACGCGTTAATACATAAGAAGATTCAAACAAATGCTTACATTTTAAGATTAAGTAAACCTAAAACGCTAAAAAAATCATAAAGTAAACACCTGTTCCATCTTCATTCTGAGACCTATCGTGCTTTTGTTGCGTCCTTGGTTCCGCTCCAGAAGTAGATGAGTTAGGGTTCTTCATTTTGGTTCCGTTCTAGAATAATTAAACCACCCGGGCTTGTGCTTGTGCTTGTGCTTCACAGTAGAAACGAATCGTCGACGGTTTTTAGGAATATTGACTTAAGAGGTTGAATTTTGGGAATAATTATCGCCGTTCCAGAAGTAGATGAGTGACTTACGAGGGTAATTATTTGACCCTTTTAAAAGAAGGCGTGTGCTTTTAAATTTTAATCGTACGGTTAGTATTGTATAGTAGCAAAATATATATATATATATATATATATATATATATATATATAATATTAGTGGGTGGTGGTGGGTTCAGGTGGTCATGATGGTGGTGGACGGTGGCGGAGGTGCGGTGGTTCGTGGTGGCGGATGTGTGGTGGTGGGTGGTGGTGGGCAATGGGTGGTGGTGGCGGAGGTCGGTCGGTGGTGGTGGTGGTGGTGGGTTTGTGGTGGTGGTGGTGGGTAGTGGGTGGTGGTGGTGGATGGGTATAAATAAATGTATATATATTTATATATAATATTAGTGGGTGGTGGTGGTGTGGTGGGTGGTTGTGGTGGGTAGTGGTGGAGTGTGGTTAGTGGTTGGTGTTGGGGGTCGTTGTGGTGAATGTGGGCGGTGGATGGTAGTAGTAGGTGGTGTGTAGTATGATTGCGGATATGTAATACATGAGACGATGACGGTGCTATCCCGTATGATGACCATGATGATTGACCCAATTATGAAGAGACAATGCTGATATAACAACCTGGGTTGGTGGTGGTTATCATATTGATGCTGCTAACCTATACGGTACAGTTTGCTTACGCCAACCCATACGATGGCGACTGTAGCTCGTACGACGAGCATGACGTCTATGATGATGACCACACATATATGATGAGGACCAATTATATGTACCTATATGACAATACGCCACACAGGGGCGCGCACACACACACACACACACACACACACACATATATATATATGTTGATGATGATGGTGACACCGATGTTTAATGACATGTAGCCCGTATGATCGACGACGACCATGATAACGTATACGATGGTCATACTGGTGGTAGCATGTACGACTGATGATGTCGTTTGATAACGACAACAATTCTTAAGATGGTGCCGACAGTGATCGCTAATATTGGGCGTTTTGTTTACGATAACCCATACGATGCTGACTACACCCCGTACATGGCAATCGGATGATGATGATGATGATGATGCTGATGATGATGATGATGATGTGTGACGATGATGACGACACTGATAGCGAGATATATGTTACCCGTACGATCAACACCGACTACGATAGCCTATACAATGACCACGTTGATTGCTCGCACGTCTGATGATGATGCCGTTTCATGGTGACGGAGATCGATGATTATGATGATGATAACCACTATAATACATGATAACGATGATAACTTTATGATGTTGATCATCATCATAACACATATGGTGATGATGATAACCTAGAAGATGATAATGATACAAAACTACATATGATAATGATAACACTAGAATGTTATAAGCTTCTCTATTACGAAGTTGTAAATCTTATCCAGAAAATCATACTAATGGTTAAGATAATACTTCAATAATGGATAAAATTTTAATTTTATTTAAAAATACGATTTATTAAACGAACTCAACTTTTATTGAAATTTAATACCGGGATGTTAGTAAAAAAAACTAAAAGTAAATGTTTTTATACTATTTTTAAAAAGTTATAAAACAAAAACCAAAATATATATATAATTAAATGTGTAGAAACAAATAAAACCAAAATTCAAAACCCTTTTAACTTCAAAACCCTAAATCGACTTCTACTTCGCTTTACTGTAATTCGTAGACATCGCTTATCCTGGTAAGAACATAAAAATGCCACGTCTCAATAATGGAGTTAAGTTCCTGGTAGATATCTACAGCGATTCCATGAGTAGGATGGTATGTTAATGTTATCTGGTTAAATTTTTTTATGAAACATTTTACAGTTTTGCAACATATACATTTTAAGAACGATTTTGTGTTACTTATAGCTGATTCCTAAAGCTGTTCAACCAATGTTTGCTGACATGAAATCGAATACCGGCTGTTGTTTGATTTATGATCAAAGTGGTAGAACGTTTTCTGTTGTTATAATCAAAGTACTTGATGACTTTTATTTTGGAACTGTTTGGACTGAATTAATCAGAGAATGTTGTATAGAAGCTGGAACATATGTTGTTTTTGAGCTTAAATCAAGATCTATGTTGAATATGTTTACTTTCAAAAGAAACGTAAATGGTCAATCCGGTACTATGATATGTATTCCAGTCAGAAACCGACACGTCCATTACATGGTAAGTTTTAATTTCTTTTTTAATGATTGTTTCCAAATTCAAATGTCTTTTAATTAACATGTTTAATAGGATTTCCCTGAGTGGTACGTGATTCAAGAATTTGGTGACAATTACATGAATTCGCTTTTCGAGCTTATTGCTCGAGATAGATATATGTATAATGTTTTTGTCTTTGGGATGGAATGGGTTGTAGGCTAGAGGATGGAAGGATTGAGGTTTTAAACAAACCAACTTGAAAGGTGGTTCGTTTGTTGTGTTTGAAATCATATCCGATAAGACATTTCATATTAATGTCTTTCATGAAGATGGCATAGAATTTATCCTTCCTGGTCCAAATCAGCTGTTTCTCGACTATCAATTAAGCAATCAAGGTAGTTCCTCCCAAAACCCAATTCATCTTGATGAGCAAAATGATGACTCTAAAATCATCTTCCACATGAACGTCACCAAGAAATTGGTAAATTGAATTTTTAAATTTCTTTTTTATTTACAAATATATTTGAAATTTGCTTTTCACAGCGTCTTCTACGTCACATTGCTAACAAGAGTGATGCCTATGATGGAATGCTAATCACTTTGGTCAATCCCGAAGGTCGTAAAAAATGAGACTTCATGGTGAACTGTCGGAACTGAAATTCAGATATTGGTTACCAAAATGGAAAAATTTCAAGGTGGAAAATGAATTACAGATTGGTGATAAGTGCATATTTGAATATGACTTCAATGAAGCTACTTTGTTAGTTTCAAAAGTTTATTAGTGATTTGGTAATGTTTGGAACATTTGGGAAATATTTGGTGATGTGTTTGGTGAATTTTGGAACATTTGTGATTTGGTTGGTTATTTGTATTTGTATGGTTGTATTGATACACTTTTTAGTTTATTGTGTTGAATGTTGGCTGGTTAGCTTTTAAATGCTTTACTTTTATAGTTTCTTATATCATCTATTTTGTTATTCACTCTTATTTTGTTTCATGGAATGTATTGTAATGGTGCCTTTTGTATGAAAACTTTTAATGAATGGTAATTATGGAGTATCTTAAAACAAATCGAAAAAACAAAAAACACTTGGTTAAATCTAAAAATAAAACAAAAAACACTTTGTTAAAAAACACTATTACGCTTGTAACACGCTAATGTACATAAACATATATAAATATCCTAATACGCAATACACGCTTATCCAACCATCTTCTGTCAAAGTGCCTATTTTCAGCCACAGGTTCTCTGTCGTAGAAACTATGCCAATAATCTATTGGTTCTTAATTAAAAGGGAGGTAAAACTCAAAAAGCTCCAAAATATTGGCTCCAAATATTCAAAAACTCCAAATTACATTTAACACTCCAAAAATCAAATTACACTCCAAATTATTAAAAATTTTCCACTCCATAAATCAGACGACAGTGATTTATACTCCAAATTATTAAAAAACAATCGAAGATGAAGCTTATAGATGAAAGAATCGAAGAAGAACATGTTTTATACTCCGATGAGGAAGCCAACGACGACGACGCTCAATCAGACGACACTGAAGGCTACTCCAGCGAGGAAGCCAACGACGACGGTCACGGAGACGATGATATAGCGACGATGGCTATCGAACCCATCAACAGTTTTGCTACTATGAAAAAACCTACAAGGGGGTTGACGAGGTTACCTAAGCTACGTAACGAATATGCAAACTCTGGTGGTGTCAGACTGGCAGTGGAGTTTGATCATCTGGGTAGGTTCACTGGCCAAAACGGATCAAAGTATGCAAGTTTTTTAGGGGATGTTGTAAGGGAAATAGTTGGCTTGAGACATTTAAGTTGGAGGGAGGTCACAAAGGAGCTTAGAGATAAACTGTGAGAACAAATAACGGTTATTCTTTATTTTTATTTGTGCATTTTATATTTTGAGATGTAATTTACCTTTACTGTATTATATTATGCAGAAATATTTTGAGATTGAGGCTTGTCGCAGGCCTTCTATGATGAATCGGCTCGGACACCTTCTTCTGGATTTCAGAAGAAAAATGTATGCCAAATACATTATGCCGAACATCGGTAAACCTCTGAAGCTGAAGGAGATACCCAAGGGACACAGGACGATGATCAGGTAAGAAGACTGGGATCGCTTCGTTGAGTACACACAATCAGAGAAGTTTCAGGTATAAATCCTCTACTCTGCAAACGTAGATTGATCGACTATATATGGTTTATTTTTTTTGTTTAAATATAATGAAATGATTATAATGTGTGGTTGAATAAAAAATCAGCTTCATCAAAGGGAGCTCGAGCAAAGAATGTTTTTGATCATCATATGGGACGAGGGGGTTATACCTACCTTCGAGAGAAACTGGTAATCACCGTCAGCTGCTTTCTCTCTAGCTCAATGATTTGTTGGTTATGTGTCTAACGCATGACCGTCGGCTGCTTTCTCTTGAATATTTTACAAGGTCAAAAAGAAGGAAATTGAACCGGATGAGATCCCAGGCCGTGCATTAATGTGGATGAAAGGAAGGGAGGACAAAGATGGTGCATACAAGAATGTTGTTGTCGAAGGCGTGGCAGCCAAATTAGTATGTTTTAGTATTAAACTTTTTAAATCATGTTAAAGTGAATTCATTGCCTTATATTGGTGTCAAAAAAACATGAATCTGTATAACTTGTCTCAACACTTGATGTGGATACATAAGTGTGTTACTAGCGTATTAGAATATTTATATTTGTACATAAGCGTGTTACAAGTGTATTAGAATATTTGTTTTCTTGCAGGTTCAGCATGAGGAGCAGATCGCCTCCGGAGCCCTGGCACTTGAACCGTGCACAAATGCTGTCACCTTAGTGCTTGGAAAAGAGAAAGGTGGGTTTTTAAAAGGGATTGGGTACGAATTGACAACAGGTAAATATTGGTGTGTGAGTCGGGTAAAAGGCTCGTTTAAGCAACGGATTGCCCAACTTGAGTATGAGGCGGTGCAGAGAGATGAAGTGGTGAACAGGTTGACGACTCTACTCGAATCCATGAATGCTATGCTAGCAAGCCGTGAGAAGGAACCGTTAGCATTTGAGGCCAGGTTCAGATATCTCGAAGGATTGTTGCCGCAAATGTCGGCAAGTCAAGTAAGTGACGTATGCTACATCTTAATTAATGCATTCGACATACATAATTGGCACCGTTTTTGTCACAATTCGTAGGTAAATCCTTTTTCCAACCAGATTGGTTCTAACCAAAGTACTAGTGCTGTGGCGCAAAATAAAATGCCAGCACCAGTAAGTATCTGACAGTTTCTTTGTTATCACAACTTTCCATGTGATTTTTCATTTTCCATAACCTAAT
Organism: Bidens hawaiensis; assembly: GCF_021521415.1. NCBI lineage: Eukaryota > Viridiplantae > Streptophyta > Magnoliopsida > Asterales > Asteraceae > Bidens > Bidens hawaiensis. Next base: position 27,458 of record NW_027491153.1, on the reverse strand, counting down.
AAATTGATTTGTAGGCCAGTTCTGTGGGAAACATCTTAACCTCAGGTGAGGTTGTGCAACAAGAATCCGCTTCTCAGGTAAGCATTTGACAGTTTGATTGATTTTTTTTAATAATTAACTTTCCATGTGAGTGTGCTGATTTTGCATAAGTTAATTGTAGGCCAAGTCTGCGGATAAAATAGTTGTTGAAACGGTACCCGCTCCCCATATCGCGACATCAGTAAGTATTAGACAATTTCAATACTTTTTATAATTCGTTTCCAATGTGAGTGTGCTCATTTTCTATTACCGAATTGCAGGGAAAGTCTGTGGAAAAAAGTGTTGACCAAACGGTAGTCGATCCCCATAGCGCGACGTCAGTAAGTATTTGGCAATTTCAGCTTTTATATTTTATAACTTAATAAGTCTAACAATTCCAATTTTTTTTATATTACCAATGAAGCCTGTAGAGAAAAATGTTGACCAAGCATCAACACAATTACACCACACTCCGGATAGTAACGGCTCGAAAAAACCATCGGTAAGTATTTGGCAATTTCAGTTTTTCCTTAATTGTTGATTGATTCATTGAATGGTTTTTAGGGAAAACGGAGAAGCCGTAAAAGAAAAGTTGATGTATGTAAGGCCCCGTTCCCGGTAGCCCTACATTTGGTCGTTGGATTTACTCATTCACATAGTTTTACAATCAGAGTTAATTAAAACTTTCACGGAATATAAAACTTTAACCGTTCATTACAAAACATCTAATCTTTCTTTAAAACCATAGTACAAAATCATATTTAAATCGTCACTTTTCTTCCATCTTTAGATGCCAGCCATTCAATCCATGCCATGTGTCATCCTCATGCCCTCTCAATGAACATGTGTACCTGCGTGCATACTAAAAGTCAGCTACGCTGAGTGAGTTCTAGTTAATCAGGCAACATACAATTCGTTCTCATACATCTCTACACGTATCCGAAGACACGTATTAATACTATAACCCTGTATAAATATTCATAAGAGGAACGTCACATAATATCAAATAAGGGAATCAGTGTTACTACCCGTACTGTATATGTTTTCCATAAAAGGAACCATCTAATATATATTGTCCATAGAAGGAACACTCTATATATTATCCATAGGAGGGACGCTCTATATATTATCCATAGAAGGAACGCCCTATATGCTATCCATAGAAGGAACACGATGCTATCCATAGAAGGAACAATTTACTATCCATAGAAGGAACACGATGCCATCCATAGAAGGAACAATTTACTATCCATAGATGGAACACGATGCTATCCATAGAAGGAACAATATACTATCCATAGAAGGAACATCCTATATACTTTCCATAGAAGGAACATTATATCTACGCTACTATTTAATATCCATGTAAGGAGCATAAACTTTATTATTAAATTTCCATATAAGGGTCACTAATAAGATCCGCGTACCTTTTCTACACTATCACTTCCCGGGTACATCAGACATAGGATCCACATACTGTTCATACACTTGCTTCTCCATACCATACGTACAACTATAATCACCTTTCTTAACGATACGTGCAATATCCGAAGATCATTCACGTACCAACAAGTAGTCATTTCTATCTATCACATATATCATATATAGCATACACTTACCACTTAAGGTAAGTGTATTAACTAATCACATTGAGTATGCACACAGCCCCGAAAACATAACAAGGAAATGGGGCTAGAAACTCACCTGAACTCGGTTAAGTTCACTGTTAATGGTTTTCCTTCTCTTTAGCTGTGCGCGACTAACTCTATAACAATTATACGTATCAATTAACTATCACTACCCATAACGCGTTCCTGGTCTAATTATAACCCTCAACGAACGGGGGTTCGGGGGTAGCGCCCCTGACAGCGGGGTTCTAGGGGCGGCAGCCCCTAGCAGGGTCCAAGGGGCAGATCCTGGCTGGGGTCGAGCACATTTTCCATTAGAAAATTAAATTATTATTTAATTCGCTAACTAAATTCTTATAACGAATTAAGCCTGATTCGTGGTCTATTTCGCTATTCTGGTTCGTTATCTCATCATAACTTGATTCTCCGTCTGGTTCGTTATCCTCACATAATGAATTGGCTAGTAACGAATCACCTGATTCGTTACTTGATTCGTTATGCTAATTCGTTGTCTGAACATCATCTGATTCGTTACCTTAGCATAGCGAATGAGCATATAACGAATTACCAGATTCGTTATCTTATCTAACGAATGGATAGATAACGAACTAAGAGCTCATTCGTTATCAAGTCTCACGAATTGGGTCCCATTCGTTATGAACGCGTAACGAATTGGTCAATCATAACGAATCATATCTGTTCTTATCCAGACTTTGACTTAGGGTCAAAGTCAAAATCGTCAAGAACACCCAGTAGTCAAACTATATTAGATATGCGATTAAACCTTCATTTCTTAACGAAAATTCATGATTTAGGTATCATTGGAATCGTCTAAGCAGCGCCTACAAACCCTAACCATTCAATCATTCAAAACATCGGGTTTACAGGGTGCGATTTATGTATATATGTTACGGGTCTTCATACTAACAATTAGCCTACCAAACTTTAATCAATTTCAGTAAGTTTAGCTTCATTGGATTCGTTTTTACCATACTAAAACAGATCTATGATTTCTAGACTAAATCCGGACTTAAACGAACAAGTTCGAGCTATAAACGTACCTTAAACGAGTCGAACTACGAACACGATTAAGCCTTGATGTTGTTTTGGTCTGTCACGACGTTCCAGCACCAACAGGCTCTGGTTTTTGCCTTTGGATCTTGGTTCGGGTTATAAGATAGTGTTGTGTGTGCTTTTTCTAGGGTGTAGGCTATTGTGTAGAGATAGATAATAATGGAAATGATTAGGGTTTAAGGGGTATTTATACTCCCTTAAGCCCATGGACCTAAGGCCCATATTTCCTTCTTGGTCTATAATTAATTCCATCTAATTAGCCTACTTGAACCATCTTTGTTATTTTATTACTTCTCTACTAACTCAAGTAATCTTTCCCTTCATAAATAAATAATATATAAAATATTATTCTTGGAAATTTTGGGATGTTACAATGTATCTACGGATGAAGCTTCCCCACCTGCTGACATAAAGGTATGTACTACGTGAAACATTTTTAATTTCTCACCAACATGGGTATGTACTTATATATTGACTTCAACTAAGCCATCTTAATTTCACATGCTGGTTTATAGGTGTATGAGTTTCGTTTGTGTGTGCATGACAAGCGTAACAAGGTGGCAAATGGTAAAGTTCATTGGTCACCGGTTCCACAACAGTTGCATGGAAAAGCAATCCCGGAGGGTTGCTATAAAGTTAGTATTGATGGAGCCATAAAGGAACAAGCAATTATTCCATGTGAGGCAGGTGAAATTACGACTGTTGGCGACGCAATTGGTACTTTTGTTGCTTGGCCAGAACACCTAATCTTATGTGACCAGGAGGATTGTTCCCTTTTAACTTAACCGAACAAATATCTATGTTCTTTTTCATTTAGTTTAAAAAATGAACACTTGTGTTCGTTTATGTTCGTTTGTTTATAATCAAAACTAACGTAATTGAACAAAGATAAACGAACATAAACGAACTTCCCGCCGAAAGGTTCATGAATAGTTAAACGAACGTTCGTTTCGTTTGCAGGCCTACTATTTTGTTCTATTCAATTACAAAATACGACATTAATTATACATATTTGTTTTTCATATTCTGTTGTTCCAGCTACCACCACTCCCATCCTCAAAAGAACCAGATAGAGTTGGCAAGAAGGCAAAGGCAAAGTACACAACGATAGACCGGGTGACCAAACAGAAGACAAGGAGCAGTGCCAAGAAAACCGACGCCTTAGCTAGTATATAGGTAGTTGTTATTTTTGTATTTTGTAAGATATTTTGTATATACATTTGCTTAAGTGAATATTATTGTTAATATAATTTGTTTCTAATTTTGTTTTGTCATGCTTGCTTATAGCTGTTTTATATTACTGCACAAAAAATAAAAATAATTATATATTGCCTAATTACACACAATTTGGCCACATAGAACACATTAAATAGGTGTGGCCAAAAGTAAGACAATAGCCACACCTGAAATTACAAAAATTAGAGTCTATAAATGACCATTAGGCACAACATAAACATTTTTGTGTGACGAAAAGTATGATAATAGCCACACTTTATATTACAAAAGCATTATGTGTGACAAACAGTAAGACAATTGCCACACCACAAACTACAACAGAGTGTTTGAGTGGCAACTTCACATTTTTAGCCACATTGACAACAACCTCCAGTGTCTATATGATATTATTAGCCACACAGTACCTCACTATGTGTGACGAAAAGTTTGACAATAGTCACACTTTAAATTACGAAAAGCATTATGTGTGACAACGATAAGACAATGGCCACACTACAAACTACAAAAGAGTTTTTGACTAGCAAGTTCACATTTTTAGCCACATTGACAACAACCTCCAGTGTCTATATGATATTTTTAGCCACACAGTACCTCACTATGTGTGAAGAAAAGTTTGGCAATAGCCACACTTTAAATTACGAAAAGCATTATGTGTGACAAAAGGTAAGACAATGGCCACACCACAAACTACAATAGAGTTTTTGACTAGCAAGTTCACATTTTTAGCCACATTGACAACAACCTCGAGTGTCTGTATGATATTTTTAGCCACATAGTACCTCATTATGTGTGACGAAAAGTTTGACAATAGCCACACTTTAAATTACGAAAAATATTATGTGTGACAAACGGTAAGAAAATGGCCACACCACAAACTACAAAAGAGTTTTTGAGTAGCAAGTTCACATTTTTAGTCATATTCACAATAATCTCCTGTGTCTATAAGTTATGATTAGCCACACAGTACCTCACTATATGTGACGAAAAGTTTTACAATAGCCACACTTTATATTATGAAAAGCATTCTGTGTGACAAACGGTAAGACAATGGCCACACTATAATCTACAAAGGAGTGTTTGAGTGGCAAGTAAACATATTTAGCCACTTTTAATGTAATATCTAGTGTCTATATCATATAATTAGCCACCCTATTATTAAATTTAAGTGGTCATTTCTTTGCTATATCTACACGGTATAGGTCACAATGCAAGCTTAGCACAACCCTATTGGCCACATTAATATAAAATTCATGTGGCTGAAACATGAAATCATGTGGCTATATAGATGCAATGGTCACTCATAGTAAATTGTCATGTGGCCATTTTCTATCGTTTAGCCACACTTATTGAAGATGCTTCTTGATGGCCAGCAACTAATAACTGTACCATTTAGCCACACTTATTACCACATAAGGCCACTAAAAACTCTGTGTGGTCATATGATACCCACGGTGTCGCGACCTTTGGCCACATATGACCTGAACCAAATGTGTGTGGCTAAAGGCCTACGGCCACACTTTTTTCGTGTGGCCAAAGGTCAATTTTCACGTAGTGTATAGGGTATGGTTGACACGTTTTGCACGAATAAAAGTATGGCATGTTTTAGTTAAACAATTCAACCAGAAAACCTACCCCAACCAAGCACAACTTAGAGATTCCGAGTTGGCTTCAATACATACTTTACTACTATGCATCAATCACTTGTGGATGTTGGTCAGATTTCTAAAGAAGACAAGATGTGGCATTGTCATATCAAGTGAATACGAGGTCTACCTATTACGAGTTTGGCTTTCTCTATAGACATTAAATTGTTTTTGGCACACTGTGTTATATTAAATTAACAACTGAATAAGCCTCACATATTATACTTATGCTTTGCATGGGCCTACATAACTAGTTGATTAAAAGATACCATCATATTTAAAACAATAAAATGCCTTGACCAATTCATTAGAAGTTTGGTTAGCAAGTTTCCTTCTTTTCCACGGCTAGTAGGTTAATCACAACCATTATATATTCCTGTTTGAACCATACTTGTCTAAGCAAAATAAATTTCATCAATCCCAACTCTTTTTCTTCACTCAGAAAATTAAATTTCAGTTTACGCCGTCACTTTCGTGCATAAAGATGACGGTGAAAGATCAACAAGACTAAAAAGTCAACTAACACATTTGACTTACGGTTGTTGTACGTGCTAATAACTGTTATTATAGTTGTGCAATTCAGGTACGAGTATATCACTCAAGTACCATCCATTGTGGCAAAAAACACACAAGAGGGTTGTGTCACACTCTTGATCAAGCTACTCAACTTCGTCATTGCAAAATGCTTTCAGTTTAGATACGTATCGCCAATATTGCCACCACCATTTCCAGGGAAATTGATGTTTTGGATTGTGCTATCTAGAAGTGTTCACGAATTGTACTACTGATAAATGATAATAACCTCAGTATACAAGTCCTTGAATCTTTGTATTTGGAGGTTGATGGATTAGCCCCCCAAATTTATCATAATTCATCTTTGTAAACTATAAACTATAGTGAAGTTAAGATTCATCAAAATTTATATAATAAGAATATATATAATAATACGTTTGGTACAATTAGTCGGTGGACAATCTGATTGGGAGGGGCATATTTATTTAGTTGACCTGTAAGCCTCATAAAGGTGTAGGGGCTTAGTGAGTTGTGAACCATGTGATAAACTTTCAAAAGTGGATCAACAATCACAACCAGTAAGAAACAAGAGATTTTGCTCAACAAGCGACTCTTTGTTTTATTAACTCAACAAACGAAAAACAGAAAGCAAACCACACAAAATAAACAATGAACGTGGGCTATATATATACCCATACAATTTGACTCCTAATCAAACTAGGACTTTGGCTACTGCATTATCTTGAAACCAAAAAGATAGGACACAAATAATTAACTTCAACATAAACAAATAAATAAGATAATGATAACAATTATTTAAATCATTATCTTGATCTCCTCCAAGCCACCCCATGAGATCAAAACCGAACCGCCCTAGAACGTCAAGCAAATATTGTTTACGTTTAGCACCCCCTCTCAATATTTGTTTCGCCAAGACTCCCTCTCAATCTTGAATTATTCCACCAAGGTCTCGGAGATATACGGTTCAGCCCCCTGTTCTAATGCCGTCTGGACATAATTATCAAGAAACAAAAGTGTTTTATCGATCTGCATGTAAACATTGGTAAGATATTAAGTCATTGTGTTTGAAATTCAGGTTAATAGTTTAACACGCACAAAAGGTTACCTCAATATCTTCACAGCTTGCATCTAATGGCATTATATTCTCTATGGCACATTGGCATCCAGATTGAGGACTGCTTGGAATTCATATGCACGTTGTTGGATATCGGTTGAGTGAGATGCTGATAATTCCTCTCGCAATGATTGGCAATTTGGCACTGCAACAAGAAATGAAAACTCTGTTAAAAACTCAGGTAAACATTTACATATTTACTGATTTGTATTTGGGGGAATGTTAGCCAATTTATATAATTGGTTATATCATTATAATTGCCATTATTTAGTGTATGTGAATGATATTTAGATTATAGGCATGATAGTTTATTGTTGTTGTCTCTTTATGACTTTATCACTGTAATCAACCTTAAAATATCATTTGATTTAGTTAATTGTAAACCTAAGAGCTTTAAAATGTGCTTGGACGTAAATCAGTTTATTGGACCATGTTTCATCGTACATATAAATACAACCGGCCACAAATCGATATCAATCTTTAACATAATACACAAAATATGGTAAAAACCTATCATACATAATGCTAATTTTTTTGCTTTTAACAATTCTGATTGTTCAGCGCATCAGATCGATACTACTGTCGCTCATTGTATGGCTAGGCGAATCGATATCAAAGCTATCTGGTGTTGAGTTATAATAGTTGGCCAATGGCATCATCGTTTGAAGATTTGGGAGTGCACCTTCGAACTTGAGCACCTGAATTACTTGACCGATAGACGGCCTCAGACTACGCTCAGGGTGTGAACACCATAACCCCACCATCATCAAGCGTTTAGCTTCTTTTGCGTCGAACTCCTCGTTCAGCATCTGATCCACACCAGAAAGCAGCTGAGATTTTCCCTGTAAATCCCAAACCCACTCAATAAACCTAAAGTCTTTGTCTAGGTCAACTCTATGGTTTACGCTTTTCCCGCAAGCTATCTCTAATGCAACCACCCCAAAGCTATACACATCCGACTCTTTGCTAATTCTGCCTGTTTGTATACACTCAGGAGCCAGGTAGCCAAAGGTTCCAGCTATGCTAGCTGTTTTTACATCTGATTCATGGTCCATGAGTCTAGCTAATCCAAAGTCTCCAAGTTTTGCATTAAATTCTGAATCGAGCATGATGTTGCTTGTTTTGATATCCCTATGCACCACACATTGCTCGCACCATTCATGGAGATATTCCAGTGCTGAAGCTAAGCCTGTAGCAATTTTGTACCTCAAATCCCATGTAAGGATACACTTTTTGAAGAATAGATAATTGTCAAGGCTGCCGTTTGGAATATACTCGTACACCAGTAAGAACTGAGCTTCATCATGGCACCAACCGATGAGTTTCACCAAGTTTCGGTGCCTTAGACTGCTGATGACCTTCACTTCAGTCATGTACTCTTTCTTTCCTTGTTTAGAATTCCGTGATATTTTATTGACCGCTACCAAAATATCTTCACGGGATAAGTAGCCCTTATAAACACACCCGAATCCTCCCTGGCCTAACTTATTGACATCAGAGAAGTTGTCGGTAGCCACTATGAGATCTCTGAGAAGAAATCTTCTGGGTCCTGTACTTGTATCAAGATCATCATTAATTGATGGGAAGGCAGCTATGCCTCTCAAAGGAAATCTATTTGGGTCCTGTCTCGAGCTTCCAGCTTCAGAATGACCTTTAGGCGAAAGGAATGACCATATCTTCTTGATTGTGATCCATTCTTGGGTCGATGAGGCCTTTCTTTCTTGAAATGACAATGCCCTATCAAGACTGCCTACGACCTCAGACATTGATGGGCGCTGATTTGGATGACTATGCAAACATCGAACAGCAACACCTGAGAATTCCTTCAGAGAACATTTTGAAATGTGGTCCGTCAAGCTAGGACTGATAATCTGAGTGAGTTTTCCTTTTCTTATCAGGTCTTGAGCCCATATTGCTAAACCCTCGTCCAGACTCTCGTCCAAAGCGGGCCTTCCAGATAAAACCTCAAGCAATACTACCCCAAAGGCAAAAACATCAGATTTTCTTGTCAATCTGCCTGTGTAGAAATAATTTGGATCCATATACCCAAAGGTGCCTTTGACCACAGTGCTAACATAGGTACGTGTCTGATTTGTCGGTCCTATTATAGCCAATCCAAAGTCTGCAATCTTGGCAGCATAATTTTGATCCAACAAAATGTTGGAGCTTTTCACGTCGCGGTGGATGACTCCGTGTTGTGTGCCAGTGCCGGTGTGTAGGTAGTCCAAACCACGTGCTGCTCCTATGCATATTTTGAGCCATTGAGACCATGTCAGTGTTGTACCTTTCTTGTGAAGATGATCATAAAGGGTTCCGTTAGGCATGTACTCGTAAACAAGGGCCATCTCTTTCCCCTCATTGCAATAACCAACCAAAGACACAAGGTTGCAATGGCGTAGCCTTGAAAGCATCTCAACTTCAACCCAAAACTCAGGCGCTCCTTGGTGGGACTCCAAATGCAACCTCTTAATGGCGTAGATATCAGTTGATTCATCAGATATCTTTCCTTTGTACACCTTACCAAAACCCCCTCGGCCAATGCACCATTTTTCATCAAAGTCATCTGTTGCTGTAATGAGCTCAGATATTAGAAATAAGCGGCATGGTTGTTCCATGGCAGGCGGGAACGGTGAGGATGTAGTCTATACTTCTTTGGTAATTTCAGTTAATATCTTTTTCCCTTTATCTTGAAATGATCAAAGATTGTTCACTTTAGCTTTTTCCTAAAATACATAACGCAAACGACTTAGTTTCTATACATACACATCAAATTACATAGCACCGTAATTATATATCTTTAAATGGGGTACTTAAACCGGCCATCGTCTGATGAACCAAACCGTATAGTTGAAGAAAATATTACTAAAAATCAAATGAAAGTAGCTGTAAGGTTTTCATTTCTACAGTCTGTTTGCAAAAATCAAACATCTTCAAATTTTAAATAATAAATAAATACAAAATAAAAAAACCTTGAAACGGATGAATAAGTACATCCAGACTATGTATGGTGTCATGGTGATGCTGATTATATGAAATCATCTAATTATAGCTGAAGTGGGCTTGGGATCTAACTTTAATAATTTGATGATCACATCGTGAAAAGGATAATTGGAGTTCATATATAGATGAATCATTTACAACGAATGTAGATTGTAAACAGAGAGATGTGTTCTTCGTTTCCAAACAAAATTCAGCTAAAACATGAAACCGTATTATACATGTAAACATGTTTATATATATATATATATATATATATATATATATATATATATATATATATTTAGCGATGAAAAAGAGAACTGCACCGGTGGAAATACTCAATGCACAAAACCGAAACATCAGACTAAGACTATACTACTCGTCCCATTGTTGTCTCTATTTTGATAGACCAGGACAAAAATCAAACTATACAGATGAAATAAGTACTACTAAGATCAAATGAAAGTTGCTAAAGTTTTCATTTAGTTATGCAAAACATGTTTATATATTCAGATTAAGAAATTGAACTGGATCACTAAAAATTTCATATACTTTTCATGTATTCAAAAACCAAGATCAAAACTATGCCATGGTGAATTTACAACTAATTAATTACAGCAAAAGTCGACTAGAGATTGAGTTGATATGATAATATTTAGTGAATATATGCATCATGAGAGAGGCTATCGGAGTTCATAATTCATAATATGAAGATTAAAGGACAAATAACTTACAATGATTACAATGATAAGTATCGAGAAAACGTACCAATTTGTAGATTATGAACAGAGAGATTAAAAAAGGAACAAAATCAGTTGTTTTCAAGTGGTAAATTTCGAGGTTGGTGATCTCCAGCCGGCCTTTTTAACTTATTGATGGTGAATTACATTAATAACAATCCTTCGACTATTATTTAGTGTTAAAGTTTTCATCCCTTTAGTTGCCAACTAATTATTCCTTTTGTTTGATTTTACAAGTACACCTTTCTAATGTTCGATTTCTCTAGTTTTCATCAAGGAGATGTAAAAGATTGTTCACTTTAGCTTTTTCCTAAAATACATAACACAAACGACTTAGTTTTTATACACATCAAATTGCATAGCACCGTAGTTATATATCTGTAAATGGGGTACTTAAACCGGCCATCGTCTGATGAACCAAACCGTGTAGTTGAAGAAAATATTACTAAACATGTTTATATATATATATATGTGTGTGTGTGTGTGTGTGTGTGTGTATAGCGATGAAAAAGAGAACTGAACCAGTGGAAATACTCGATGCCCAAAACCGAAACATCTAGGACAAGAACAGACTAGGACTACACTATTCGTCCCATTGCTGTCTCTATTTTTGTAGACCAGGACAAAAATCAAACTATACGGATGAAAATAGTACTACTAACTACTATGATCAAACGAAAGTTGCTAAAGTTTTCATTTAGTTATTATGCAAAACATTGTTTGTATATTCAAATTAAGAAATTGAACTGGATCACCAAAAATTTCATATACTTTTCATGTATTCAAAAACCAAGATCAAAATTATGCCATGGTGATCGAATTTACAACTAATTACAGCAAAAGTCGACTAGAGATTGAGTTGATAAATGATAATATTTAGTGAATGCATCATGATAGAGGCTATCGGAGAGCAACATGACATTCAAAGGATAAACAAGAACTAAGATAACGGATCTCCATGTCCAATCCCCCTACGAATTTGAAACTATTGTGTCACACTCCCATTCACCGTACCAGACGATTGCCTAAGATCAAACAAGCATTTATCCATTTGATCCAATTATTACCGAACCCCATGAAAAACAACATTTTTCCCAAGTACTCCTAGCTTAGAGAGTCATAGGCCTTGTGAATATCTACTTTCGTGATAAGTAATTTTTTATTTCTCTTTTTATACCAAATGACCACATTGTTCATTATCAAAGAGCCATCTAAAATTTGTCTTCCTTTGATAAAAGCGAATTGTTATGGACTTACAACTGAAGCCACCTCCTTAGCCAACCGATTAGCTAATAGTTTCACAATAATTTTGCATTGCAAACCTATTAAACAAATAGGCCGATTATCTTTAAGTAACAGACTTTCCACTTTTGGAGTGAGAGTAATAAATGACGAATTAGATCCGGAATGGATTCTAGAGTGAGTATAAACTTATGTTCAGGACCGGCCATAAGGTGTGGCGGGGTGGTCGACGACCACAAGCCAGACACTCCGCTAGGCCTGAATTGTTTTTCAGAAAAAAGAATTGTAAGCACTACGTGAATATTGACCTTCGGTCACACAAAAAAAGTGTGGCCGTAGGCCTTTAGCCACACACATTTGGTTCAGGTCATGTGTGGCCAAAGGTCGCGACACCGTGGGTATGATATGGCCACACACTGTTTTTAGTGGCCTTATGTGGTAATAAGTGTGGCTAAAGGGTACATGCATTAGTTGCTGGTCATCAAGAATCCTCTCCAATAAGTGTGGCTAAACGGTAGAAAATGGCCACATGACTATTTACTATAGTAACCATTGCACGTATAGAGCCACATGAATTCATGTTTCAGCCACATGAATTTTATATTAATGTGGCCAATAGGGTTGTGTTAAGCTTGCATTGTGACATATACCGTGTGGATATTGCAAAGAAATGGTCACTTATATTTAATAATAGAGTGGCTAATTATATCATATAGACACTAGATATTACATTAAAAGTGGCTAAAAATGTTTACTTGGCACTCAAACACTTCTTTGTAGATTATAGTGTGGCTATTGTCATACTGTTTGTCACACATAATATTTTTCGTAATTTAAAGTGTGGCTATTGTCAAACTTTTCGTCACACATAGTGAGGTATTGTGTGGCTAATCATATCATATAGACACTGGAGGTTATTGTCAATGTGGCTAAAAATGTAAACTTGCCGGTCAAACACTCTTTTGTAGTTTGTGGTGTGGTCATTGTCTTACCGTTTGTCACACGTAATGTTTTTGTAATATAAAGTGTGGCTATTATCATACTTTTGGTCACTCATAGATAAATGTGGCTATTTCATAAGTTTAACAAACACAATAACATAAATTCAAAACAAGTTTACATTAACAAACCTTCACTAATAAGTTATGAATTCAAAATATTTGAAACTACTACTAATTACTACCAACCTCAAACTTTCTAAACTAATCAAATTGTTTTTACCTCCTTTCTTCGTTTTCCTTAAGTTCTTTTTCCATTTATTCCATTCGTTGCACTCGTTCTTCCAACTTGTTTCTTGACTTCCTTTCATCTTTTTCCATTTCGGCTCTAACTTTTTGAACCTAAAATTGTTAAAATATTAGCATCATAACTAGTAAAGGGTTAATGTGAGGCAAAACCTCAAAGCACGACGACTATCACGCACAATCACATTAGACATAATGTATACACAAACAAAAACTTTAATCGACGACTCGTTGGTGATAATAATCAATGTCAACTGTACTAAAAAGTTCTAACATGTATTCACACATCGTATCATGGCAAATCAACCAAACATTCATCATACAACTTAACTTATGATCACTTAGTTCACGAGACATATTATAACATGTACAAACTGATTTTATTCACTAAGAAAATATTAAGTAAAATTCTACAAAATTTACCACAGTAGAATATATGAATTAGGTTTCTCAAAAAAAAATTTATTATATTTTTCTCATACATACAAAACTCACAATAATTCAACCATTGCAGATATGTACCAACAGTTCAGCAGATTGCACAACAAACACTTGTTTAATGGTTCTATCGACTCATTAATCTAATGTAACGTATGAATAAATAATTAATACATTATTTATTTAAGATGGAAAAGTTTACTTAAGTTAGTAGAGAAATAAAATAATAAAGATGGAAGGATAAGTAGGCTAATTAGATGGAATTAATTATGGACCGAAAAGGAAAGATGGGCCTAAGGTCCATGGCTTAAGGGAGTATAAATACCCCTTAAAACCCTAATCCTTTTCATTTTCATACAACTCCACACCATAGCCTACACCATCAAAACACACACTTAACCCAATTCCCGTTTTTTGAGAAAACCACCCACAAAGACACAAAGATTCCCGGAGATCTAGCCGTCGGATCGGTCTCAAATTTTAACTGAGTGTTAATGGTATATAAATGAAGATTTTCACCGATTAGATCTTCGATCAGAGGTTGGGAAGTCCGAGTTTTATCAGCAAAACCATAGCAACTCAAAAGTGAAGATTCCGGCATTTGTTCAGCTGTTCCGGCTACTGTAGCGGCGGTTTCCGGCGAAGGTGAGCTAACGGTTTTGTATATAGAGACGAGACGGTTCCGTGGCCACTTGAATCACTCAAATCAGAGTTCGTTTGATATGGTTTTGAGCATCTCGAGTGATTTCATACAAAAATCTCCAAGGTACGTTTTTGTTAAAAATGCTTACTTTTCATGAACGGATTTACATGAAAATTGGTAGGATGATAGATCGGGTCATGATTATTGATAAAGAAATGAACTTGATAATAAACGGGTTAGTTGGTTCGTTTCTGGTAAAACGAGTAGTGTTCGGTTTGTGAAAAGAACGGGTAAACGAAGTCGGTTTTGCATGAAACTTAGTAGGATAGTAAATCGAGTATAGCTATACCACAAAGTAGCAAACTTGATGTTAAAATGGACTTAACGAACTTACGGTTATTAACGGCTTGTTAAAGAAAAACCCTAGATCTAGTTTTGAGCGTTTTAAGCCTAAAAGGTCCAAACTTTATGGTTCCCCGGGTCAAGACATCCAGAAATAGATGTGGGAACGTTTACGGGAATGGTTAATATCATATCAAAGGTTTAAATGTTGTTAAAACCAAACTCGTAGCTGCTGCACGTTAAGTTCGCTTACTGAATAAGTTCGCCTGCTAGTTAACTTCGCCCACTGACAAGTTCGCTGATTGTTAAATTCGCATGCTACCATATTCGCTGACATACAGGTTCGCCTTAATATAAGTTCGCTTATATACCTAAGTTCGCTTATATATCTAAGTTCACTTATATATCTAAGTTCGCTTATATTGAGACCCGGACACCTGGCAACCTGTATATGTATATGCGTACACACGTGATGGTATGCATTGTAAGGACTTAAGAGATCAAAATACAAGGAAGTTAAAATAAAGGAAAAACCATAAAAATGCTAAGTAAAGTAAGATAATACTAGGCCGTTAGATTAGATCAGACGAGTATTGATATGTGTAACTTATATACAGTTAGCAGAGCTCAACTAAAGAAGGATTAACTATTAATGGAGAAAGAGACAGGATCCAGGTGAGTTTCTAGCCCCATTTCCTTGTTATGTTTTCGGGATTGTGTGCATACTCGATGTGACAGTTAATACACTTACCTTAAATGGTAAGTGTATGCCATGTATGATATATGTGATAGATACGATTGATTGCTTGTCGGTACGTGAACGATCTTCGGATATTAGTTCCTTACATGGATATTTAATAATAGCTTATATACAGTGTTCCTTCTATGGATAATATATAGAGTTCCTTCTATGGATAATGTATAATGTTAGGATAGCATAGTGTTCCTTTTATGGATAGTATAGTGTTCCTTCTATGGATAGCATAGTGTTCCTTCTATGGACAATATAGTGTTCCTTTTATGGATAGTATAGTGTTCCTTCTATGGATAATATATATATAGAGTGTTCCTTCTATGGATAATATATATATAAAGTGTTCCTTCTATGGATAATATATGTATAGAGTGTTCCCTCTATGGAGAATATATAGCATAGGCAATAGTAATAGTTCTTTTAATAGATATTACGTGACGTTCCTCTTATGGATATTTATACAAAGATAAAGTATTAATACGTGTCTTCGGATACGTTAAGGAATATATGAGAATAAATTGTATGTTGCCTGATTAACTAGAACTCACTCAGCTACGCTGACCTTTAGTATGCACGCAGGTGAGGAGGATGAAGCAGCTCGTTTGAGGGGAACACGTGGCATTGAATAGAGGCTAGCATCGGAAGACTCGAGACGTTTATCAGTTTATGTTTAATTACTTAGTTTTTGAAAGACAAAGATGTTGTTTAAGATAAGTTATGTAATGTTTTATGAAAGTTTTTATATTCTGCGAAGTTTTAATAAACTCTGATTTGTAGAACTGTGTTTATGAGTAAGTCCAACGTCCAAATGTGAGGCACCGGTAACGGGGCCTTACATCTAAATTGTGCAAGACCAATTGGGTTGTCTTCAAAACTCATAATACTAACTTTCAGGAAACAATCCGTTTGGTTTTGTCATTAGGGAGTTATGGTGTCGGAAAGACAGGCCAAAATATAACTTCCCGAATAAGCTTTGACCAGTATTTTTGTAAAATCATAAAAACTATTCAAAACGTGTCCAAAAATTACAAACTTTACCTTTCTGGAAACTAGACTCATAGTGCTATATCCTAGAATCAAAAATCATTCAGTAATCATCGTTTAACATCAAGTTACATACCAATAAATAAACGAAAACGAATCTGTTAGCAAACTGTTGTCATCAAACAAGTGAAATACATACCTTTTTAGCGATGAAAGAAGATGTACTAAGCTTCAATTACAAGAAATAACACTTAAAATTGAAAATCCCCAAACTTGGTTCATAGGGTTCTCCACACTCAACACGAATCCGGAAAAAATCGAGATAGAATTGATGGAAACTGACACCACACGTGAATTCCTCTCACAAAAATAATTAGATTAGAGCCCGGAATCAAAAGATTTGGTTAAGAATTGAGTGAGTTAGAGAATTAATGATTGAGGATTATGGTGGGTGTAATGAGATGAAGAAGAATAATAATAAGAAGGAATGAAGAGAAAAAAAAAGTAGGTTAAATATGTGGTCAAATTAAATTTAAGAATGAGACGGTAATTCAAAATTTTTTGAAGAAAAGAGGGGGGGTGAATTTAGTTTGAAATTTTGAGAGAAGTGAAATTAATATGAAATAAATATGAATTTAATTTATTTTTAATAATTAAAATAAATAGTTGTTAGTGTAAATATATATATATATATATATATAACACAACTAATTAAACCTTAAATAATATAAAAAATTGTATTTTAAATATAAAAACATATAAAATAAATACAAGTGATATTTATAGTTGCTCTAAAAGAGTTGTATAAGAGTGTAGTAATCAGTGTTAACGCCCAATAAACCATACTCTCATTAGTGGGTCATACTAGTTCTTGATCAGTGTTAGTGTCCCATTATAGCATCTATCATGTCACAGTTGCTCTAAAAGAGTTGTATAGGAATGTCATTAGTTATGGTTAGGTGTTAACGCCTGAAACACACCATACTTTCGTCAATAGGCCTTATTTGGCCTTGATTTGAGTCAATTGCCCAACATGTTATACATTCATCAATGGGCCTTGATTGGTATTAGTGGTCATTATAGCCTATCATGCCCCCGTTACAACAAGAGGGTTATATATGAGTGTAGTGAGCCATAGGCATGTGTCATCGCCCGATAACATGTCATACTTTTATTAATGGGCCATATTGGGCCTTGATTGTTGTTAATGGCCAATATCGTCTCTATCATGTCATAGTTACGTTAACAGGTTGTATAGGAGTGTAGTGAGTCATAGTTGGCCGTCATACTTTGCGTTAATGGTCCGTCTTGGGCCTTGATTGTTTTCAGTGACCCATTGTAGTCTCTATCATATCATAGTTGCTCTAAAAGGGTTGAATATGGGTTTAGTGAGTCATAGTTTGGTTACACCCAATAATATGTCATACTTTCATCAATGGGTCCTATTGGACCTTGATTGTTGTTAATGGCCAGTATGGTCTCTATCATGTCATAGTTACGTTAACAGGTTGTATAGGAGTGTAGTGAGTCATAGTTGGTCTCATCAAATGGCGTTGATTGGTATTAGTGACCCATTATATCACGTATCATGTCATAGTCGCTAAAAGGAGGTTGTATATGAGTTAGTGAGCCATAGTAATGTGTCAACGCCCAATAACATGTTATAGTTTTATTAATGGAACATATTGGGCCTTGATTGTTGTTAATGGCCCAATATATCAATATCATGTCATAGTTAATTTAACAGGTTGTATAGGAGTGTAGTGACTCATAGTTGGTGTTAACGCCCAGTAGCATGTCATACTTTGCATTAATGGGCCGTCTTGGGCCTTGATTGTTGTTAGTGACCCAATGTAGTCTCTATCATATCATAGTTGCTCTAAAAGGGTTGAATATGAGTTTAGTGAATCATAGTTTGGTTAACGCCCAATAATATGTCATACTTTCATCAATGGGCCTTATTGGACCTTAACTGGTGTTTGTGGCCCATTATAGCCTTTATCACATCATAGTTGCTCTAAGAAAGTTGTATAAGAATGTCATTAGTCATACTTAGATGTTAATGGCCGATAACATGTGATACTTTCATCAATAGGTCTTATTGGGCCTTGTTGGTGTTAGTGGCCCATTATAGCCTTTTTCATGTCATAGTCGCTCTAATGGGCCATATTAGGGCTTGAAATCTCTAAGTGGCCTATTATGGCATGTGATATGTAACATTAGATATTTAAGGATTATATCGTGTTATAGGGAGTCATATTAGACCATAATAGACAAAAACAAGTCATACATGTCCTAATGGACCATATTAGACCTTGAAATCTTTAATGGCCCATTATGCATATAATTTTAAATTGTGTCTTAAGAGGTACAACTCGCCTAACCCGTCGATATACATTAAACATAGGGTTGGAAAATGGGTTGGGTTGGGTCGAAACGGGTTATGGGTCGGAACGGGTTAGGGTCGAAACGTGTCAAGGTTGGAACGGGTCAACTAAAAAAAGGTTGTTATGGTTCGGGTCGGAATGGGTCATGGTCAAAAGGTTCGGGTCATAACGGGTCCGGGTTAAAATGGGTCAAGGTCGGAACGGGTCAAAATGGGTTTCGGGTCTTTTTTATTTTATAATGACAACGGAGGAAATGTTTTAGTTTTATCATTAAAGTTCATGTTCCAGTCCAGTTCGTTTCAGCACTTAACAACTCATTTTTACAGCAAACAACATGCTAAACAGCTCGTTTCAGCGACTTTTCAGTCCGTTTCAGCACTTGACAGCTCGTTTTAACAACAAACAGCATGCTAAACAGCTCGTTTCAGCAAGTTTTCAGTTCGTTTCAGCATGTAACAGCTCGTTTATACAGCAAACATCATGTTAAACAGCTCGTTACAGCGATTTTTCAGTCCGTTTCAGCACTTAACAGCTCGTTTCAGCACTTAACAGCTCGTTTTTACAGGAAACAACATGCTAAAAAGCTCGTTTCAGCGACTTTTCAGTCCGTTTCAGCACTTGACAGCTCGTTTTAACAGTAAACAGCATGTTAAACAGCTCGTTTCAGCAAATTTTCAGTTTGTTTCAGCACGTAACAGCTCGTTTATACAGCAAACATCATGTTAAACAGCTCGTTTCAGCGATTTTTCTGTCCGTTTCAGCACTTAACAGCTCGTTTCAGCACTTAACAGCTCGTTTTTACAGCAAACAACATGCTAAACAGCTCGTTTCAGTGATTTTTCAGTCCGTTTCAGCACTTGACAGCTCGTTTTAACAGCAAACAGCATGTTAAACAGCTCATTTTAGCAAGTTTTCAGTTCGTTTCAGCACGTAACAGCTCGTTTTTACAGCAAACATCATGTTAAAGTTAAACAACTTGTTTTAGTGATTTTTCTGTCCATTTCAGCACTTAACAGCTCGTTTCAGCACTTAACAGATCGTTTCAACGCATTTTGACCAGTTTTGCAGCAATTCAGCAATAAAAAATCAGCAGTTCAGCTTGTTTTTGTCCGTTTCAGCAGGTTACATAACCAATACTTCAAAACATTTTGTGTTTTCAATCTAGAAAACAAGTATAGGCAAACGTTTAGTGTTTTCAAAACTAGTATGCAAGTATGTCCGTGTTTTCAATCCAAAACCTGGTGTTGCGTGTAACAGAGTTCTCTCAAAATCAAATGAATGCATTTGACTCGCTAACTGTTACCTAGTAAAAGTGTTTTAAGTTATGAGAGTATGTTCAACAACACATGACTCTAAGACCCACGTATGAACTCACACGCAAACACAAACTTGACCCGATGAATCGTTGGTGATAATAAGTAATGTCAACAGTACCGAAAGTCCTAACATGTATCCACACATCATATCATGGCAAAGCAACCAAATATTCATCATACAACTTAACTTATGATCATTCAGTTCACGAGACAGATTCTGGCATGTATTAACTGATTTTATTCACAAAAAAAAAGATTAAGGATAAATTCTACAAAATTTACCATAGTATGATATATGAATAAGGTTTCTCAAACAATTTTTATTATATTTTTCTCAAGTATAGAAAACTCACAATAATTCAACCATTACAGATAGGTACTAACAGTTCAGCAGATTGCGCAATAAAAACTAGTTTAATGGTTCTATCAACTCATTAAACCAAATTGTGTAAAACCAATTGGGTTATCTTTTAAACTCATAATACTAAGTTACAGAAGTGGAACCAGCCCGTTTGGGTTTGTCATTAGGGAGTTATGGTGTCCGAAAAATGGACCAGAATATAACTCCCCGAATCAGCTTTGACATATGTTTTTGTAAAATCAGAAAATGTATTCAATACTCATCCAAAAATTGAAAATTTTACCTTTCTGGAAACTAGACTCAGAATTCTATATCTTAAAATCAAGAATCGATCTATAATCGCTGTTTAACATCGAGTTACAGACCAATCAATAAATGATAACGAATCTGTCAGCCAACTGCTCTCAACAAAACTCAAACCCTAACATGTTTATGATATCTCTAGGGTTCTAATTAATCATGTTGAAAACCCTCGTTAGATTTGATCGCAGGATGGTTGATGAAGTTTGGAGCAAGAATCAAAGTGATGAAGAAGAGTAATGAGCTTCAATCGATGTTTATGGATTATGTTTGTAATTGGGAGGAGGTGAAGGTGATGGTCACATGAAGCATAAAGTGTGGCCATTAACTAATAATAGTCACATTTGTTGTTTTGTTGTCACTATTATTCAGGAAAAATAACTTAGGAAAAATGAAGCGTTTTACCCATATAAAACTAAACTACTCTTTGGTCATACAACCTCGTATAAGTGGCAATATATTTTAAGCGTTTTAGCCACATTACTGATATATACAATCGTTGTTCGTCATATTTCGCCACATTATTAAAAATGTGGCTAACAAATGTGACATTAGGTCACACAACGTAATATAAGTGGCTATATCTTTTACATTTTAGACACATCTCTTATCAATACAGTAGCCGTTCGTCACATTTGGCCACACTATTAAAACATGTGGCTAGTTAAATGTCACAGTTTGTGGCTAATGCATGTGTTTTTGGTCACATGTATCAAAGATCAAACAAACTATGACTGTAGGTCACATTTCGCCACACGTTTTTATAATGTGGCTATATTTTGTCACAGTTTTTTTCAAAGTGTGGCGAAAAGCACCTGAGTAGGTATAGAATGGTCACATGAAGAATAACATGTGTGGCCAAATTATTGTGGAAGGTTTTCAAACATGGTCAAAGACATTTTAGCCACACATTTAAGTCAAAGTGTGGCAAATCGCCCAGACCACATGTGTGGCTAAAAGGCGATATTCACGTAGTGATGTATTTTTATAAAAACAGTAGTATATTTAGTGTTTAAACTCAATTACATAACCATTAGTTTTTTTTAGTGGCAAAGGGTATAGATTATACTCTCATTTGAAGAATGTTTAATCCCATTTTTATACAAACAATTTTTACACAACCCAATTATAACCAAGTAAGTCCATATAAGATTTAAATTGTTTAAACCCAACAAAATACTTATTTTATTTGAGGCCCAAAAACAATCCCGCTTTCGGCTCAAAAATTTTTTTGCTTTCTCGAAGCCTGCCCTGCTTATGTTAATTTGTTGTTCATCAGACAACATTAACCAGCGGAATCCAATAGCATAGCACAAACAGTCCGTGGCGGACCCAGAGAATTATTTCCATGGGGCAACGTCAGGACTTAACACTAATTTTAAGAGGGGCGATTGGGATTTTCACATGCAAATAACACTAAAAAATATTTAAGGTGGGCGGCCGCCCCCATTCCCAAAGCGTAGGTCCGCCTCTGCAAGCAGTTTAAAAACAAAAATCTTCGGCTTACTACAAGGTTACATGCTCATGCACCCATGAAAGAATCACATGAATGTAATCTCTTAGAAAGAACCATCACATGGAGAGTGCTCCACCCTTATAAACCATTCAAGGTTTTATCTCTTCACCAATGTGGGACAAGTTCCCACTTCTTTCACAAAACTTTTTTAAAGTTAACAGCTTTAGCATTCCAACTATCCAACTTCAGACATCGATATCTTATTCATCTTATGTCCGTTTTGGACACGGTTTGACTCGATAAGATGTTCTCACAACATTGAACGCAAACGAAATAGTTAGCATATATATAAACGATGTTGCATATATTAACTATTTCCAAAATGTGAAAATTACACTTTTGTACTTGATGAAAAAACTCATTTTGTTCTTATTAATCCAAGTTTTTTCCAACAACGTGCATTAAGTAAATGAAACAACCAGATGACTAATCTAATTATATAATTAAATCAATAGACTTTAGCTCAACATGGCCTCTTCCTATTGGTGTATTCTTAAACTTTCCATTTTTATCTACCACTTCTCTATCTTTCATGTCAATAAAAAAATACTAAAATAAATTAAAATATTAGACAATCAATGATTATTAATAATTCATGTTAATATTTTAAAATAAATTATAAATACTAGACAATAAGTGATTATTAATAATTATTAAATATCTTTAAAATCTGGTCAAACATCATAATTAACCTATTAATGTGATTATAATATTAATTATTCTAAATTAATTTTTCTAACTATTATAAAAATTTAAAAACTTACTAAATCATTTCATTTACATTATATAAATCTCAAGTTTGAAAACCCTAACCATTTTAATCTCTCTCTCTCTCTCTCTCTCTCTCTCTCTCTATTTATCTCTCTCTCTCTCTCTCTATTTATCTCTCTCTCTCTTTGTTTCCCCCCTCTTTCGGATTATTCCTCCACCGTCTCCTATATTCCGGTAATAGCCGAGTTTGTTATATGTTTTTCCAGTAAGTCCTATTGTCTCACCCCAACCTACATCAGAAATGCCGGGACGTGAACTGACTGCCACAGCTCTCAAGGTACTATCATGCAATATTAAATGTGACAATATCTATTAAATTTAATTAAATAACCATACATCAAAGTAACAAAAGTGCATGAATTAAAATTTAATCAAATAAAACAGAATTCAACATTCTAATTCTTGTATCTTCTTCTCTAACCCTAAGTTCACTTCAAAATAAACTTGAGAATCACATCACACGACAACCTGCATATGCGTTATAAAACAAAATAGATTTGTCAACACAAGGTTGAGTGAGTAAATCACCAGATTTGAAACACTATAATAATAAGTAAAAGTTCCACGCTTCCCATGTAAGACATCTTCAACCTATTACGAACCTACAAGAAACTCAAAACTTTTATTCTCCAATTGCACTATTGAGATGAGTTGTTTTCCCCTCAAATACTGCCCATTCTAGCATCAGAAAAAAAAATACCCGTCTCAACCATATCGTCTAGAGCAACATGACATTCAAAGGATAATCAAGAACTAAGATAACGGATCTCCTTGTCGAACCCCCGCGAATTTGAAATTCTTGTGTCACACTCCCATTCACCGTACCAGGCGATTTACCTGAGATCAAACAAGCATTTATCCATTTGATCCAATTATTACCGAACCTCATGAAAAACAACACTTTTCCCAAGTACTCCTAGCTTAAAGAGTCATAAGCCTTCTCAATATCTACTTTCATGATAAGTAATTTTTTATTTCTCTTTTTATACCAATCGACCACATTGTTCATTATCAAAGAGCCATCTAGAATTTGTCTTCCTCTGATAAAAGCGAATTGTTATGGACTTACAACTAAAGCCACCACCTTAGCCAACTGATTAGCTAATAATTTCACAATAATTTTGTATTGCAAACCTATTAAATAATTAGGCCGGTTATCTTTAAGTAACGGACTTTCCACCTTTGGAGTGAGAGTAATAAATGACGAATTCGATCCGGAATGGATTCTAGAGTGAGTATAAACTTATGTTGATTGTTATTCATTAGACAACATTAACCAACGGAATCCAACAGCGCAACACAAGCAGTCAGCTACATACCAAACCCAGCACACCAAATTAAAAACAAAATTCGTCGGCTTACTACAAGGTCACGTGCACATGCAACCGTGAAAGATTCACATGAATGTAATCTCTTAAAAAGAAATTCACACGAAGAGTGCTCCACCCTTATTTATCATTCAAGGTTTTGTCTCTCCACCAATGTGGGACAAGTTCCCACTTCTTTCACTTTGTTAAAGTTGACAGCATTAACATTCCAACACCCAACTACGGACATCGATATCTCATTCATCTTATGTCCATTTTGGACACGCTTTATCTCGTTAAGATGTTCTCACAACAAAGAACGTAAAAGAAATAGTTAGCAATTATATTAACAACGGTTACATATATTTTAACTATGGGTATGTTTGGCAGGAACCTTTTAGTAGATTCTAGCTTCAAGCTTTTAAGAAAAAATTCATACTCAATTAAAAGCCTTGTTTGTTTCAAGGAGCTTGAAGCTTTTAGGTTTAGAGAAAAAGCTTAAAGCCTCTAGTAGTAGCGTTTAGAAAGAGCTATAAGCTTTTAGTACTTTAGTTTATTTAAATAACCTTTCAAAATAAATACATTTACTATTATTGTTTTTAGTTATGCCAATTTTAGTAATTTTATACATTTTATTAAAAGTTCAAGCTACTACTACACAAATGAGCAAAAGCGACCAAAATTTGCGACCAATCAAAATGTGACCAAAACACAATCGGTCGCAAATTTAGCGACCAAAACCAAATTGGTTGCAAAATTAGCAACCAAAACAAAATCGGTCGCAAAGTTAGCAACCGAACTTTTTCGGTCGTTAATACGTCGCAAATGTTGCAACCAAAATTGTTTCGGTCGCAATTATGTTTGCTATATTGAAAAATAGAAAACATAATAAGATTGAAAATAATTTGGTCACAAATTCGGTTGCAAATTTTCTGACCAAAACTATTTTGTCACAAAATTAGCGACCAAAACAAAATCAGTCGCAAAATTAGAGACAGGAATTTTTGGTTGTTAGTCGGTTGCAAATGTTGCGACCAAAGTTGTTTCGGTTGCAAATAAGGTCGCTAAGTTATAAAAATAAAAAGGTTAATAAAGTAAAAATGAATTTTGTCGCAAAATCGATTGCTAATTTTCCTACCAAAACTAATTTATCAAAAACTTAGTGACCGAAACAAAGTCGGTTGCATATCAGGGACCAAATCAAAGTTGGTTGCAAATTAACAACCATAATATTTTAGTCGATCGTAAATGTAGCGACCGGAATTATTTTGGTTGCAAATATGGATGCTAGTTTTAAATAGAAAATATTAAAAAAGTAAAAGTGATTTGTTCGCAAAAAAAAGGTTAAAACTTTACCGACCGAAAAGGTTATGTCGGTCTAAAAAGGTTTTAAATATAACTACCAAAATTGTTTCCGTCACAAATATTGTGGCTTGTTATAAAGCTAATTCTGCAAAATAAATAAATAAAACGGCCACATATATAACAACTGAGATAGTTTTGGTCGCAAATACAATGTCACAGGTTAAAAAAACAAATTTAATAGCAATATTAAAGATACATTTGTTGCTAAACGATGACAAATATAACGACGTTAAAGTTTTTGTCACAAATACGGTCTTTTCTAGAGAGAGGGTGGTTTTTGGTGTGTGGAATGAATGTCGTGATCCTTTTCTATTTATAGCTGATATTGGGCTCCATCGCGATACGCGATGGAGCCTTTCTTATACGCGATGACTCATGTAGCTTAGAGAGTGCCACTGGCGACACGTGGCCTGACACATCTGCCACGTGTCACTCGGATGCGACACGTGTCGCTGAGTCATAACGAACCATCGCGTTACGCGATGGCCTTGTTCTTGGACTCATCGCGTATTGCGATGGGTCCCTGAATACTATTTTCCATTTTTGCGCCCGTGTCTTTTGGTAGCTTGTCACGTCTGGGTCTAACTCCTATTGTCCAAAAATACTAAGGCATCAACGCCCTTCGACGTCACCGTCGGCCTCACCCGTGCGCGTCGGGTGCTCCGCACCCTCCGCTAGGACCACTTGGTGCATGCTTGGCATAAAAGAATATTACTATTGAAAATCTCTTCTTTATAAAGAGTTTTATGTCTTTACCACTTTCCATGTGGGATGTGATTTATATTCCTTATTTATACCCATGTGGAATGTTTCCACTTTCTTCTATTTTTCCATGTGGGATGAGTTTTCTTTATTCCATATCCTTTACATAAGATGGATTTTCTTTTTGGAATGTTTTTATTTCCTTATTAATAATTTTTATTTCCTTATTTAAATTTTTTCATTACTTCTTTGGAGAATAATTTTGATTCTTCAACTTCACTAAGTTGTCAAGTTTGAACCAAATGTTTTTTGGGACGTTACATGCTACCTTCCACAAGCACCACCTTAAACCACCACAGCCATCATCACAACTCCCCACATTTTTCTGGTCAACAAACTAACAATCCACTTAGAAATCTGGTCATCGTCTCCACCTTTCTTCGTCTTCCCCAAATCAAGTTCCATCAAAACCCTAGTTTCTAACGCATCAAGCACCTTGACCCGCCAAGCGCTGTTATATGCCCATCCATCTTCTTCCTCCGCTATTGCCTAAAACATGGCATCAGCCGTTCAACCTATTGTCTTATTCCCACGTTGCCAAAAATCATGTATCCACGTGACTGTTGTCATTACTAAAACCTCATTCAGTTTGTAATAACAAAACAACAAAAGTAACTCGTAAGACCTCATCAGCTTTTAACAATAAAACTAGAGATGTAAACAAGCCGAGTTGAGCCCTAATTTGGCTATGCTCGAGTTTGGCTCGTTTTGACATACGAGAGCACGAGCTCGATCTCGATTCAATTATTATCTATTAACT
>NW_027491151.1:0-164219 GCF_021521415.1 Bidens hawaiensis | reverse complement strand
TAATTGATTAAGTAGAATCTAAGTTCATTTCATTCAACTAGTTTTATAGGGTTTCAAGCATCCTAAGTGTTCTATTCAAGTTTTATTCTTTCAATTTTCAATTCAACAAAGTTTCTATTTCTAGTAAGTGGTTTGCTAATCCAATCAATGTGCTAACTAATCCATTCTTTAATCATGCACCTTATCTTAGTTTAAAGTTGTAATTAATCACTTATTGAACACATTCATATCAAGTATTCATATCAAAATAAAAAAAAATTAACTTTTCATTAATTAAAGTTTCCTTTATTAGCAACTTTAACAATCTTTGTCAATCTGCAAGTATCAACTACTGGTTCTATGTGTTTATTGGCATGTACCCTATTTCATTTTCAATTATATTGTTCCATATCACCTATTGATTCATCATTCCATCCAAAATCCCTTAATTACTTCAAAATCTAGAAATCCCCAATTTTTCACTTATGAACAAATTCTTGTTTTGTTTACTTCTAACAACAATTTTCCAATAATTCAAGTCCATATTATCAAACTAATAATCAATAATTATCCTAAATCCATTCTAACATCAAACCATAACATCAAGTTTATTCAAGTTTGTATCAAACAATCAAAAGATCAACAACACTTAAAATCAAACTTAGCAAGCAATGCATGATCCTTTGGATGAATGTATGTGTTGGGTGTAGATTTTCTATCCTCAGGATGAGCTACGATTCAAGGATTTTGGGCTATCCTGTCAACGCAAATATTCCGAGGATGATATTTGACTAATTCAATTGTCCTATATTATTTTTATTTGTTTTGCAGATAAGATCACATGTTAAATATGCTAATATGAACGTGGACTTACAACGGCTAGTGCTTGAACTTCGTCAAATGGAACGTGGGCAAGCAACGGATTATGGAAGAAATAGTCTAGGGTTTCCGGATTATTCGGGATAACAGTTGTAACTTTATCGTATATAAACAAGCTGATAATATCACTAGAACACACACCTTCACTTACCTACTGGCATGCACTGTAACACTTAGCTTACGATCACTTATCAGCTCCATCATTTGTAACCACCATTTTATTATTAATAAGAGTGACCGTGATAGTTTTCACTGTCCAGGGGGTTTTTTGTGCCGGAGATTATCATAATCACGTACCAATTCGACCAAAGATTACGTTGTTAATCTTTGACTGAAGCAATTCGACCAAAGATTACACTGTTAATTTTTGACCGAGACAAGATTATCATAATCAAGGGTTTTTTCCCTCGTAATCACATCATTGTATTCAATCATTTTACCATTAAGCACCCCGCCTCACGCACTAATTTGATCAAAAGTTAGTTTGCTAATTTTTGACCGAAACAGTATGCATGTATAAATGAGTTTGATCTTCCCTCTTACACATACATACATACATACATACATACTGTTTTGGACAAAAATCTACTAAGGATCAAGTATCCAAATCTGTTAAGTGAGGTAAGGTGCTAACTCGATAATGACAAGTGTGCAATCGTAATATTGGTGAACACAAAGGTTTGATCACGAGGGAAAAAGCCCTTAACCAAGATAGTCTTACTTCGGTCAAAACTTATCAAGGTAATCTTTGGTCGAATCTCTTCAATCAAGGATTAACTAAGTAATCGTTGATTAAGTCCTTTCGATCAAGGATCAACAAGGTAACCTTTGGTCGATGAGTATGTGATTATCGTGATCTCCGGCACAAAAAACCCCCGGACGGTGAAAACTATCACCGTCAAGTTTATTAATGGTAAAAGGTATTACAATCGTTGTGGAGTATATGATCGAGATTACAACAATAAGCTAGTGAGTAGAGAGAGTAATTGTTTCTGCTCTAGAGTGTGTGTGATGGTACATGTGTTTCCTAATCGATCATAGCTCAAATAAATAAGAAAATATCACTAACAATATTTCCTAACTATCCGGAAGTCTTCCACTAGCCGCTCCACGACCTTTGACCACGTGCCAATAGCCATCCAGTAGCGAAATAGGTGGTAGACTGAGTCTTAGAGGCGTTGCACTTGATAAATATCTACCTTCATATAAGAAACAACCATTAAAAACACCAATTACTGAGGATCCTTGATCCTGGCATAGCTCTGGAACTCTTCAGAAGGATAATTGATCCAGATACGTCTTCAAGAATAACATATCCTCAGCACTCAGTTATTTGTGACTCAACAAGAAGTCTTATAAATCCGCCATTACCCCCACTAAACGTGTTACAACCATTTGACCACGTGATGCAGGTGCCTTGTAGCGAAATATATGGTATACCACATCCTATAGCCTTTATACCTATCAAACATTAACCTACACATGAGAAACAATCGTTAGTAATACCAATTGCTGAGGATCCTTGATCCTGACAGAATCTGGAACATATTCTAAGGATAACTGATCCAGAAATATGCCAAGATAACGTATCCACAGTGTCAAATTTTCGTGCCCTAACAATTGCCCCAAAATGGCGGTTGTGATAAGTTCACAGCTGTCATTTTGCCTTTGAAATCAAACTTCCTGCAAAAATAGATGAGATTTGACAAGCTAGATATAATTATCAAATCTCTATAGAGTTTCCTTGAGAACTTCCCTTCTGGCTATATATCCAACTCACCTTTTTTGGTCTTTAATTTGCTCCCTGCCTCACTAATTGCGATCGAAAGTCGTATCTCTTTTTCAGTCGTCAAAAATATGTATATCCCCAGATAACCTACGACCATTTTTTATTACTTTTGAGGTGGCCCCATGCTTCTTTTAGTGGGCCAGTGGATGATCCATCAATTAAAGAATACCTTTTCTTCTCGTGGTCACTGGACAAAACAAACAGAACATTTGTTATGTAATTTTGTAACTTCAAGATTCATATTAAATAATTCTCTTTTTTTTACTATTTTTAAATGTGTGTTATCATTTTTAAGTTAGACAATTTAGTCATGAGATGAACGACTAGTAATAGTGATAATCATAATAGTTCTATTCAACAATTCAGCCGTTGATCATAAATTTAATAATAGACTCCAATTTAGATGCTGTCTCTTGTAACTTTTTAAAATCAAAATATGAGCCACTTGAAATATTATTCAATAAAAACTAACTCAAAACAACTCAAATATGTAGGAAATATATTTTGGATATATATATATATATATATATATAGGGGTGGGATCTAGAGAGAACTAGAGAACTAGTAAAGAATTATTTTTAACTATTTTAAAAAAAATTATTTTTTGATTTTTTTTCTTTCCTCATTCTAATAAGATGATATTGACCCTAAAAAAACAAAAAAAACAACTTGTCGGTGTAGTACTGTAGTGCATATGTGCATTAATGCCTACTGCATATATACAATAGTGTTTTATTGCAATACAACACAATTGCATTATCCAATACACACTATTGAATATATGCAAATACGACACTAATAATTGTATGCAAAACAAATTATCGCATATATGTAATACAACACTAATGTACATATGCACTATATCGATTTTTTTTAATTTTTGTATATAATATAACACTATTGCAAATAAACAATACAAACAACTATATATATGCTATTCAACACTATTTCAAATATCAAAATGCACACTATTGCACATATGCATTATAAAAAAAGTCGGTGTATTGCATGTATGCATTACTCGTTAATTTTTTTTTATTTTTTTTGTTTTTTTTAGTTTTATTTTTCTGTGGTGAAGTATAACAACATATAAGAAGGATGAAAGAAAAAAAATTTTAAAAATATTTTTTTAATTAAATTAAAAATACTTCATTATTAGTTTTCTAGTTCTCTCCATAAAATGGAGTTCTCTCATGATCCTCTCCCTATATATATATATATATATATAATTTAGACCACATCAAAAGTTGTAACATTTCGGATTTTTCGTATTTGTATTCGTATTCGTTTACCTGACTCGGGATTGTAATTCGGATATTTCGTATTATTAAAAACTTGTATTTATTGGCATTAACTTTGTTTAACTTAGTTTACACTCTCATAACTTTCAAACTCGTCAAACAACTCTTAAAAACCCATAAAACGGCAAAAAATCGTGTTTTTAGAAGTACAGAGACTACTTTTGCCAAAAATCAATAAACTTAAGCCGCAAGATAAGTCATATGACGTTATAATGTGTTCAAATTCGTTCCCCTATGATTACAAACGAAATCCCTAGGTTATTATACCTGATTTTGTCATTAATTGATTATATCGTTTCCTGTTCGACCCCATTTACCAAATAAACGAACTCTGACTTTTATTATTATAACCAACCTATCAAGAAACCCAAAATACCTATGCAAACTCAGCCCCCACATCTAAAAAAATTATGCATAATGTTTCATGGTGTTTTCTTCAGGAATTTCATTATACGGTTTGACTTTTATGCTTCAAAACCCTTTGACTCGTGATTTCTCATTGTTCCATAATCTTTCCGGGTAAGTTTGCTTCATGAAAAAGTTTGTTTTTATCTAACTAACAAAATCACTCAATCAATTTTACTGATTGATGGGCTTTTGTCGGTCAATTGCTCGCCGGTCCATTTTAGGGCATAATAGTCAAAATATTTGACTATTCGATTTCTCTATCAAAATTAGCTTTCAGGCCAGAAGACTTTTATGTTTATTTTGAGATTTTGATTGTACTGACTAAAACCCAACTCCCGAATCGCAGTTCGAATTATGTTTAGTACCTGCTCGCTTATTTATTAAAAATATCATAACCAGAGTTCTATACATCCGTTTGGATTAATTCCATCGGCTATGTTCTTGATTTTTATTTTAACTCTTTTTTTATATGTCTCAGGTCTATTTGGATCAGAATACATGTGCTAACCTTTCTCATTTATTTTATCTCACGGTTTACTCGTTTAATTATCAAGGTAAGTAATCACTCCCATAAATTACAGATTTTAAACCTTTTGGGGAATTTATGCATACCATATTATATTAACCATAATACTATCTCAATTGCAAATCTCAAATATTGTGTTATTGATCAATTGAATGCTTACGTGTTATTTGTTTACTTGCTCATTTATTTGTTTATCGTATTCGGAGTGGTCCATCATAATCACATTAAAGTATGATCATACGCCGTCTCAGTAGCCAAAGCCCGCAAGGCAATGGTCAACCAACATAATTATTTGTATTTCTTTCATCTTAGTAGCCAAAGCACAATTCGCAAGGCAATGGTCAGGCGACACTAATGACATGCTTTCATTTAATTGTTGATACTCATTATATTGATTTCCATATTTCATATAATATATTTATTATAAAAAACTGGTGATTAGTTACTCAACATGTGTTGTTGACAAACTATCTTATTTTCACGCATATTGCATGATGTTTATCTTGGATGGTTGAAGTTATTAATAAACTTAATTTATTTGGCTTTTAGGTTATTAATAAAAATACAAGATGTTACTATTATATTTGTTTTGTCTTTATTTGTAATCTCTTTTGAATAATGTGTATGTGATTTGAATTTAATAAAATAATTAGATATTGTCACTAATATTGTATGTTAATGCCTGATGAGCTGTGAACCAACAGTTCATGTCCCGACATTTCCGCCGTAGGTTGGGGTGTGACATAAGTAAACTAGTATATTAAATCATAGATTCCAGTTGTACTGGGAAGAGCCAAAGTAACTGAAGAAAATCTGTTCAAGTAAGTTACTTAACTACTTTCAAAACTCTGATACATGCTCATAAAACTATTTGGACTGTGATTGATCATGTATTTGCATGATGCATTTGGTGTGGCACCCAAGGTGTTATATATATTATAGTAATCATTTTATTTCCCCGAGGGGACATGCACTTAATACAGTAGTAGACTAGTGTAAAGTCTGTATGTGCAAATATATAATGTTGACCCGACTTTAACGTGAAACAGACGGGTTATAATTATGGCATGACATGCAATAAGCTCATACTTGATCAATAAAATTATTTTAGTATCAGTTTATTAAATATGTCGGTTTATGTGACTCACCAGCCCTGTGCTGACGTATTTTTACCCGAACATGTTTTACAGGTTGATAAATAAGGGCATGGAGTTAGATGCTAAGTGTTGGAAAAGTTTAGACGTTTGATCCTATTACCATTATGTTTTGTATTATGTGTAATAGTTAGACATGTAACAAATTTTTTTAGTTTTTAAATAAGCTTACGTTTCCGTTGAAAGTCTGTGTTGATTGATCACTTTAAGTACCCTAGTCTGGGTGGGGTGTGACACTATGATAGTCTTAACTCGCGACAATAATGCACATTGCTTTTTGTATGTCAGTCGCTGGATATTTAAATAACTTTTTTATAGAGTAAATTTACAAATTACATAATTTATTTATGCGGTCCACTGCTGATCATGTCCTCTAACTTCAATAAGCAAATTGGACGTCTCTAAGGCTCACATGATGAAAAGTGCGACAATCTATGAACTTTAGTGACACTTGATGCATTTGTTGAAGTTAAAGGACAAGATTTGCAAGTGATCCAAACATAATTGATTCTCTTTCATATCCTCATATGTTTATAGCATCACTTACCAAATATCTAATATCCTTTTGTGTCCTTGTGATTTATGGGCGGATGCACATTGTGCCCATGAAAGTCTTTAATATATATTCTTTAGCTTTTTAATAATATATTTAATATATTTTTTAATCATAAATGAGCAGGAGTGAAATTACCAAAATGTCCTACATGGTTGATACATGGCATGCCCGGGTTTTCGGATAAACATTAATCAAAAGGACAAAATACGAGGCACTTTAACTTTCAAAGGATAGTGAGTGAAAGTGAATTTATTAAAGAATCCGATCTATAAATTGACTATGCTTACAGAACAAATTGTAATTATATTTTTTTTAATCACAAAATTATTCTTTTAATAAACCAGGTTCTGGAAATTCTTATTTATAATAGTCATTTTTTTTATAAAAAATATACCTTATATTTGGAACTAGTCGTTGCATATTTTAAAAATTATTTAGTCAATACTTTTTATTTGTTGAACGTTTAAAAGTTAAAAAAAATATATTTTATTTATAAACGTTGCACACACGACCCCAAATGAACCCCGTCCGCTCGCATCCAGAATTCACACTTACTCATCCCACCTGAAACTAAACAAACATGTCAATCCAAGTCACAAAACTTTGTGTTGAAGATGGTCTTAATTATTTATAACTTAAAAAAAAGGTTTTATCATTATAATCTTTTCCTAGTTTTGGTAAAAATTACGTGTAAATCCATTAAGTTTGTGTTCCGCTCACCACGCAAAATCTTGGTCTCTTATCCGATTTGACCAGAATTATGATTTCTTCTTCTCAATTAATAATAATAATAATAATAATAATAATAATAATAATAATATATTGAGTCCCATTCATTCATCTTAAACCTCAAATACACATTCGATCGGCGAATCAGGTACCTTGTTGTTCAATAATTATAATAATAATAATAGTTGTATTTGCAAGTTAGGGTTTACATCTATCACTATTGATTGATTGATTTATGATAATTGTGAGTGAGTTGGTTTAAAAGGTTAGGGTTAGAGACAGGATGGGTGGAAGTTCAGTTGATGATGACTGGGAGTTCACATCAGTATCACCTCTTTTGAATGCCCTGCGAACACTTGTTTTGGTTGGAAGGACCGGTAACGGCAAGAGTGCCACCGGTAATAGCATCCTTGGAAAGAAAGACTTTCTTTCCAAGGCCAGCTCGGCCGGTGTCACCACTACTTCCGAGATCAGGACCGCCGTCCTCGAAGATGGACAGATGCTTAATGTCATTGATACTCCTGGTATAAAACATTATTATTATTATTATTATTATTATTATTATTAAGTTACAGTTTTGAAGTAGCGCAATAATAATTATGGGATGTTTCTGCTAACGGCTAACACAAATGCAGGATTGTTTGATTCTTCTGTTGATACTGAGTATATTGGAAAAGAGATTGTGAAATGCATAAATATGGCGAGGGATGGTATCCACGCGGTTCTTGTTGTCCTCACAGTTCGGAACCGGTTTTCAAAAGAAGAAGAAGCTGCAATAAGTAGTTTGAGGACTTTGTTTGGGAGCAAAATTAATGATTATATGATTGTCGTTTTTACTGGTGGAGATGAACTTGAGGAGAATGAACAAACTTTGGAAGAGTTCTTAGACGACTGTCCTGTATCATTAAAGGTGCACGTTAATACACAATATCTTGCTATTTTTTATTTTCATTTTCAAACTTATTATATACTAATCATCAGCCAATAATTAATTTTTTCTTTTACCTGTTTTCTCCATAAAGTAGGCTGTAGGGGTGACTATACTTTACATCTGTATAACCGTTTAATAAACATGTTGTGTTCAAAAATAATCAGTCTTTGGGTTTCACTTGTCATTTCTAAACCGTTTAATAAACATGTCGTGATCGGATTACATGTTTAAACTGTTTAGTAAAACGTGTCGTGTTCGGGTTGACTTGTCTCCTATATAACCTGTTTAATTAAACTGGTTTGACACGTCAATCTAAAATTAGAATATAAAAGTAAAAACAAAAGGCATATGTTAACCCATTTATGACCGTTTAACCAATTTAATACAACCCATAACCCATTACCCACTAACCTGTTTATGATTCATTTAACCTGTTTACAACTTGATTATAACTTTAATCCATTCACTACAACCCGCCAACCTCTTTATGACCCGTTTAACCTGTATACAACTTGATTATAACTTTGATCAATTTATTACCACCCGCCAACCGGTTTATGACCATTTTAACTTGTTTACAACTTGATTATAACTTATTTACAACTCACTGGCATTTTTACAAATTGTCAACTCATTTGACTCGTTCAGATAAATGAGTTATACGTGTCGTGTTCCAAGTACACGATTTTAAGTGTCTAGATTCAGGTTGACTTATTGACGGTTGACACATGTAAGGCCGCGTTCAGATTCGTAAATTTAACCCAAAATCGGTTAACCCGACACGATCGCCACCCCTACATGCCATCAATTGGGGGTAGTTTTGGAAATTGAAAATGGTATTATTCACGAGTTTATTTTTCCTATTGGAAAGTGGAAACTATTGACTAATTAAAATTCAACTATCGGTTCAGGAAACCCTTAGCTTGTGTGGGGATAGATATGTCGTTTTTGATAACAGGACAAAAGATAAGAACAAGAAAACACAACAAGTACAAGAACTTCTGTCTCTGGTCAACATGGTGTTGACCAAGAATAACGGGAAACCATACACCGATGAGATTTTTAGTGAATTGAAGGTGAATAATGTCATTTTTTATTATCATTTTTAAGAATATTTTTTTAATCCAAATTGTACATTTACTTGACAGAGAGGGACTTTGAAGCTTCATGAACAAACCGAAGAAGTTCAATCGTTGCAGGGATATACAAAACAGGAGATATCTGAGCTCACAGAACAGATGCATAAATCATATGAAGAGCAACTCAAAAGAATAACTGAAATGGTATCTTTGCAGTTTACTGTCATTTTGATTTTTCACTGGTTTGCACATTAATTGAAAATCAACTGAACAGGTTTGCAAACTCGGTTTTTGGGTTCGGTTATCGGTTCCCCAAAATCTTGCATCTTTGGATAACTGAACCGAATTTAATCAAGTAAATCGAGTAATAAGTAGATTAATCAGATAACTGAACCGATTTGTGAATTTGGTTTTCGGTTCCACAACTCTTGCTTATTCGAATAACTGAACCGAATTTAAATGAATAAACCGGATAACAACCGGTTTAATTGGATACCGAACTGAATTGTGAATTCAGTTTTCTATTCGGTTTTCGGTTCCCCATATCTTGCTTATCCGAACCGAATTCAATCGAAAAAACCGAATAATAATGGGTTTAGGTGGATAACCGAACCAAACCAAACCGAATAATTCAGTTGAATTCGGTTTGGTTAGACACACACAAACAATTCAAAAAAGAATAAACTGCATAAATTGATTTCCTATCAGATGATCACCCTGATAGGCTCATAGTTATGGGCAGATCATGTCAGATTGGGTTGACCCGCATGTCATATTATGCTAAAAATTAATGCCTTAAGGATGATTACAAAACTTGTGTTATTAAAAATTTAATCCAAAATTTTGTATAAATCATTTAGGAGTTTGTTGAATACATTAAATGTACTCTTCAGGCAAGTTTTGACTAGTTTGACTCATTCCTTATAGTTAAAAGAATTTAGCAGGCCCATTTGAGATAAACATAACCATTATGGGTGTGCATGAAACCGAAATAGCCGAACCCAAACAGAAACCGGCGGTTTGGTTCTATATTTTTTAAAATAACAAAATTTTCAGTTCGGTTTTGCATGTAATTGAAACCGAAAAACTGAACCAGACTGAATTTATGGATTTTCATATTTTCATTTTGTATGTTAAGTAATTTATATTAGCGTAAACGTATAATAATCAATTAATCATTGATGAACAACATGATTTAGGCCATTCATTATTTTGGACCAAATTTTGGTTCGGTCCAAAAAATTCAAGCTCAAATGGTTAAATTGAAACCAAAAAACCGAAACTGAATGGGCCATGCAGAACCCTAACATGGTCCATAGCACCCCATTTATAGACAAATGGCTCAAGATGGCCAAATATAAATATAGCTAATAAATAACTATCCACTGCCACACAATATATGAATTTACATCTTGCAAAATTAAAAGAAAATTTTCTTTATATGGTATTTCCTTTATTCAACTCGTGTAGTGCATGAGCTTCTAGCCTAGTATTGCAAATAAATGGATATACGGTGTGATCGTTTCACAGGTGGAGTCGAGGTTGAAGGAAACAACCATCAGACTTGAACAACAATTGGCAGAAGA
The DNA here is from genome assembly GCF_021521415.1 of Bidens hawaiensis. Classification (NCBI taxonomy): domain Eukaryota; kingdom Viridiplantae; phylum Streptophyta; class Magnoliopsida; order Asterales; family Asteraceae; genus Bidens; species Bidens hawaiensis. The sequence continues at coordinate 153,302 of NW_027491151.1, read as the reverse complement.
ACAGCTTGCAAGGTTGAAGGCTGAAGAGACGGCTCAAGCTGCTCAAATGAAATCAAATGATGAGATCCGTAAGCTGAGGGAGACTTTAGAGAGAGCCCAAAGGGAGACCGAGGAGCTTCGTAAGAGAGCTGAAAGTGGTAAATGTTTAATTTTGTAAGTCAACTTCGGCTCCTTTGTCCAAAAACGTATGTATTATATTTTCTATCACAACTGCTTGATAACTTTCATATGACTTTCATATGTTCCAACTCACTTGGAATTCTTATATGTGATATAAATCTAATGTTTGGGTTTTGATATCGTATGATTTGAAGCACTTGGGTATAAAAGTACAAAATGACAAGTTAATAAATATGTGAAACATATAAAGTATACTAGAATACAAATCTTTCTTCAGTGATACCTAGACAAAATTGCATCCAACACAAACATACAAAACTCTTATGACTTCAAATTAATCCTATGCTTCATCTCACCACTTAGACCATTTATAAACTCCTCATCGCATTTCAAACCTTTCATATACTCCGGCAAAAGACAAGCTTCCACATCCATGCTCCCGCCACCGTCCCGACCGCTTCATATAACCTCAAAGCCACCCAACCAAGCCAACAATTCCCCCAATGTTGCAGTTGCCCCGGGCTACCAAAATAATCACCCGGCAAAGGTGGGTTCAATATAATCACCACTTCATTAGTCATTACCACTTGCGAGTTTGCAAATGGTTACAGTGTCGGGTAGGGACCGCCGTGCTTGTGTTATGCACCTCCACAAAAGCACTGATAGCTCTTGTAACTCGAGATCTTTTCTGTGCTGCATTCGGCATTCGCCTTTGGTTTGAGTTTTGAGATTGAATGCAATGAGAAGTTAAAGAATCTCTCTTTCAGGGGTGGGGATTGCAACCGTTCGATGAACTGATCTGATGGTGACGGGTATATGGAAGGTTTAATGATATAATCACATCCTTCAATGGATATATATACCCGTGATTCTGATATCATCGTTTTTGGTGGTGTTGGATTGGAATTCTTCGCTCCAAGCTGCCAGAAAGAAGTTCCATCGGCAACAACGTGGTTAATGGAGCCGCGATGAAGATTTCGTCCACAAGCTCAGTCACATGTGAAGATTTCAAAACATTATGAGTGGGGGCAAAAAGTTAGGACAAAGACCGTTAAAATTGTAAAACTATTCATAATTATTTACATGATGATAATAAAACATAATGAAAGTGAAATATATGAAATATATTTTATCAAATTTAAACATTTATAAGAATTTGGAAAACAAAAACACTTAAAATTCAATCAATTAACCACTTGAAACACATAATTTATCTACTAATCTTATTAGTAATCACCAATTTCTAATTTGAAGTCACTTATCTACTCAATTCAGGTATTTATAATTCAAATGACTTATTCATAAAATATTGAATGTTTAATTTTATGATTGTTTAAAATGCAAACAAACTAAACATATTTTTTTTCATTCCATAGTAATAATTCATTCCATTCCTCCTCTCATTCATACATAGTAACATACAAAACGTTACCTTTGTATATTATTATATAACAGATTGAACTACAGTGTCTAAACATTTAAAGTTTCAAAGTAAGTAGGACACCACATTTTGAGACAAGAAACATTATTATAATTCTTAAATCCAAATATCAAATTAACTATAGCAAGAGTTTAATGAGGAACCAAAATTCCAGAGTACATAATCACTATACTTGTTTTTTGCAACTGCTAATAATTATTTCGAAATATATATTAATTTAACCCTATCATAAGTACCTTTTATTCTATTTTTCAGTGGTAACCTAATCGCAACCTTCAATCTCAATCGCAAACCGCATATTCACATCCCATTCTATTAACCTTTCATTCTATTTATCAATGGAAAGATCATCTTTTGAGTTGCTTATAAATTGCTACCTTTTAAGTAATCCTCTACTTAGAAATTATGAAGTTTATTAATTTCTTTTAACAAAGTTTTTAATTCTGCGGTAAGCCATTATACCTACTAATCGCCAATAACCTTGCTCAAGCCTTGAAACAAGTTTCAATCGTCCCTAATTAGTTTGACGCTCCAGATGTCTGAACCCACAACCACCCTAGAAGGAAACCCCTAGGGTTTTGGTGAAGGTAGTTGTGGAATTGGTGGGTTTTGAATTTGATTTGATTCAGAGAGATGATGGGGGATTTTGATTCTGATTTTGTTTTTTGTTGCTGTTAATATAAGTTGGAGGGTGGTTTTGTAATGTTTAGAGGTGTATTCAACAACATGGAAGCTCCAATTGCAGCTACATCAACCTCCCTATATTCCTCAATGTAAACCCTAAATCTCTCTGCTTCTACTTTTTTTAGTGTTCGAAAACTCGATATTAATCGGATTGGAAATTTTATATGCAATTTTTTAACACAGGTCTTAATTTGTGTAGATGTAATGAACGTTTACATGTAGTACATATGAATTTTATTTTTTGCATCATCGTTAAATGGTGTTCTTTCAACCACTTGAGTGAGCTCGGTATCAGTACCGGTACAGAAAATACTGGTACTGGAAAACCCAAAAATGGGTACCGGTTCCGAAGGCAAAACTTTGGGAAATAACGGTACCGTACTGATCCCGAAACCTCAAAACATTGGTACCGAATTGGTTCCAATGTACCGGTATTAAAATGTTTTATATAATTTTTCGAACCTACTAATTGGATTGGATTAATAAGTATATATTTTCAAATACTTCATAGGTTTTGACCTTTTTTGACCAAAATTTGACCGATTATAGGTGCCGATTAGTTCAAATCGCATCAGCAGACCAGTGTTATCAAGTGAACGGTGATTAATGCCGTCTAGAATTGATTTTCACACATTGTGATTGTTTGGCTATTTTTTGTGTTCTCATTGATAGGAATATGAACTGTTGGATTTTGTTTTGCTGCAGTTCATGTGATAGGATTTGCACCCGGTACGGATGCTAGTGACGGTGGATTTGAGTTGCAGAGGAATTATGATTTGGAGTTGATGAACAAGAGGCCAAGAGAGCAGCAGTTGTTTGGGAATAATAATGGGAATTCTCAGATATCGTCTATTGATTTCTTGCAGCAGCGATCGGTTTCAACTGGTTTAGGGTTGTCTCTTGACAATGGTAGATTGGTGTCATCTGGTGAGTCGTCTTTTGTTGCTGGGCTTGTGGAAGATGAACTTGAGCGTGAGTTGAGGAGACAAGATGCTGAGATTGATAGGTTCATGAAAATTCAGGTATGTTTGTGTGTTAAAGAATCCATTTACGTGTTCAGTTAGATTTCATTACATCAGTTTAAAATGCCAATATTCTGTTAGGTGCAATCTTTTAATAGGGTATATAGTGTCATTGCATTATATATAAAGTTTTGAGGTTGAAGTCTTGAACCAAATTAGTCTTTGATAGTTATTTAACATATGACAACTGTGTGTTTTTCTTGTTTGAAATTAGACGACACTTTATTAGTGAATTTGATTTTAAGGAGGCTGTGGATTGAGTGTAGCACGCCTATGTAAAAGTCACCAACTTATTGCACATTGACTCATGATTTTTTATGATAAAGTTGCACTGATCTCTCTTAAAGTGCTTATAATTAAAGTAGGTTTTTCTTGACTAGCCGGTCTGCTCATTTTATTATTGTCAAGATTTACATCAGTTTCAATTTTATACAATCTAAAGCATTCGCAATGCTATTGTGGCATTTTCATAGGAATTATTAGTCTATTGCATGTAAGCTGATGTCACCAGTATTTAAATCTGACTGTTTAATTGCACCCGTTTAACTCGTATGCTAAAACTGAGTGTACTTTGTATCATCATTTCATCATCTCTGTAATTCATTATCCATTAATATATTATGGCATTCCAATCCATGTACTTATGAATGGGCCAATTTTGGGTTGTGACTCATGTTAAAAGGGTCAAATTAAAAAAAGAAGTTATAGTGTATTTCTAATGTAGACCACCCTCTTAAATTCCTTTTTGGAGTTGTGTGTTAAATATTGTTTTGTAATGATAATTAACACACAAATTATATTCACTGTTTAAAAATATGAGCAAATCAGCGTTTTTGTGTCAACTCAACCCGACCCTGCTCGCTTCAACTTTTATTTAAATTGACTGAACTCTTTATGAAACATGATCGTTCCCATCTTGTTACCTCTAATTATCCATTAAATAGGTTAGCTAAAACTAGGGGTGTAAATGAGCCAAACCGCTTGTGAGCTATTCCTGACTGGCTCATTAAAAGCTCGTATTAAACCAAGCTTAAATGAGCTCAAGCCCATGCTCAAGCCTATAAGCATGTTTAGTAGACAAGACCGAGCCCAGGCTTCACTTACCGAGTGACTCGTGAGCCTAATTGTGCTACAACAGTTTTGAGATTTTTAACGAACGAACATGGACAAACACAAACATGTTCATTTCCTTAACGAACTAACATGAACAAAAACACTTGTTTGTGTTTGTGTTCGGTTAAAGTTAAATGAAAGAACATGAACATGCCCTCGTTCATGTCCGTCCAGTTCGTTTACAGGCCTACCCAACATTGTTTCTCATACCAGCATTTTTCCTTATTGGCTTATTTATAAGCGAACTTTTACCGATTTGTTAATATATTTTTGTATCAAAAAGGCTGATAGACTCAGGCAAGCAATTATGGAAAAGGTACAAACAAACCAGCTTCAACTAATCTCACATGTACAAGACAAGTTCATCCAAAAACTTCGTGAAAAGGAAACCGAGGTTGAAAACATCAACAGAAAAAACATTGAACTCGAGTTACAAGTTGAACAACTCGCCATGGAAGCTGGCACTTGGCAGCAGCGGGCCAAACACAATGAAAACTTAATCACCACTTTGCAATATGATCTTGAACAAGTGTACAACAACAGCAAACACATCAAAGATGGTAAAGAAGGGTGTGGTGATAGTGAGGTAGATGACACCGCCTCGTGTTGCAATGGGCGCGCAATTGATTTTCATCTGCTATGCAAGAATAATACTGGGATGAAGGAGATGATGACGTGTAAGGCGTGTAAAGTGAACGAGGTTTGCATGCTTTTGTTGCCGTGTAAGCATCTTTGTTTGTGTAAAGAGTGTGAGAGTAAGGTTAGCATGTGCCCGTTGTGTCGGGGGTCGAAGTATATTGGTATGGAGGTTTATATGTAATGGGTTGTTTGTGGACGGATCGGTTTAGATGAATTTAAGGATTGTTGTATGGTTTACTTTAAATCTATGTGTATAGTGTTGATGTGTTTTGGTTGCAGATTTATAATACGCTACAATGCATGTAGACGTGGTACGATCGGAGACATTTTATTAACCTGTTGGCATCAGCCAAAACATGTGAAGGATTGTTTGGTTATAATTTACTTAAAAGTAACCGGTTTAATTATGAACGTATTGAATGAGTTTGTTTTTTTTATTTTGGACAGTCAAATGTGAAGAATTATGGTTTTTCTCAAGTAAAAGTGTAAAACACTCGATTGTTTTGCTATGATTTTAAATTCAGACAATTATTTTAGATTAAACTACATTTATCTTAATCATTTTTTCACTACACTATTTCTACCTGACTTCTTTAATCCCGAATTTTTTTTTTTGCTGTTTTATGAATTGCTTTTTAATTATCTGTTTTTTTTTTTAAATAAAGACGTATGAATTGCGAATTTAATAAATTAAGCCGTTTATATGACTTTTCTTTTAAATTAGTTTGTTAAAGTATAGTGGTCGGGCGACGGACTGGATTAGGCAACAAGTCAAAATAAGTTTGAATCAAACTCGGTTTGAGTAAGAACAATTTTTGAATGAAATGGGATCTATTCATAACGAATTATTTTGAAAAATTATCAATTTAGTTTTGGGTTTAAACGGTTCTAACCAAAATTTACCTGGGTTGTAAAATTAGTTTTGAATGGCTATGTATTTATAAATAGACCCAAAGTGTCGCCCAAACCGGCTAATACAAAGTCATCGTACATTTTTAACAATTTAAACATAAACAGTTATATAGTTAATAACATTATTTGTTGTATTCTTTTGAGAATACACGAGTTATTAAAAAAGGAAGCATATAAACAAAAAGAAAAAGCTAACATATAAAAAAATTATTATTAATTAATAATTATAAACATAAAGATAACACGATACACTTGGAGACTATATATTAGAGGAGGTAGAGACATTTGTACCTTTTTTGGTATTCAACAATAATTTCCTCAATTTACGATTTTCACGGTGAACATAAACGTCAATTTGAATACCTAATGTGAATTACAGATATTGTCATATATGTTTGTATCAAATTTCACACATTGTCCTTTATGTTTAAAATTGATATGTTTTACTATTTACGTTTACAAATCCAACAACGGTTGTCCTTTAGCCCTAACCTAGTTAGTTTTTCTCGTTAAATCAGGGTCATGTGCATTACACGTGAGGGCAAATTTGTACTTTGCCAAATTAATTAAAAATACATTGATATACGTCTCTTTCTTTCTTTAACCATACATCCACACCACCAACCCACCATCCAACCACCGGTGACCACCACCATATTCTACCTCCGTCTCTCGATAAAAAAACACCCTCAAACCGTACACGTTTTCACCATTTTCAATTTCATTTTGCCACCTCTTTTCCCCCAAATCTTTAACAGAACCCCACATGGCTCCATTAAAGATTCACAATTTCCTTCTAATCCTCATAATATACTCATCAATTTCATGGAGAATTAGAGGAGTGGGTCTTTTATTTGGACTATAAGAATCAATATTCTTCGTTGATCTTCTCCGTAATAGTACAATGTATAAATAGTACAATATGAAGAGAGATTACATGACATATCTAAGGTTATACAATCATTCCTAATAAGTATAAACAACTTAAAAATAAAAAGATACACCAATAATAGTGACAACTAATTATTGGTTAACACTCCCGCAGTTTGAGTTGAAGGTTGACGAAGGCATAAACTGGACCGAAACCGTTGGAAGAGATGCTTCGGTAGACCCTTGGTGAATATATCGGCATATTGATAGTCGGCAGGAACGTGTAGGAATTTAATTGTACCAAGTCAAACCTTTTTTCGAACAATGTGGATATCGAGCTCGACGTGTTTAGTGCGTTGGTGTTGCACAATATTTTCCGAAAGGTATATGTCACACCCCGAAAATCTTAACTTATAACAGCGGAAGACTTAACTTAAGTCGTTCGTGTTATGACAGATGCCGATAGCCAATAACAATAGAACAAGAAATAAAAGATTAACTTTTATTTAATAAAATATTTATACATTATCAGAGTCTTATATACGTGCTATCGCACAGTTTATTAAAATCCCATTTTCAACTTTTTTCAAACACAAACCGCCCTCCTTTCCATGCCTCATCGAAACCTTTACTTACCTGAAAAGCATATTAAAATAACGTCAACACATATGTTGGTGAGTTCTCTTTATTAAAAATAACACACACACACACACACACACACATATATATATAAATACACACACACATATATATACACATATATAAGTACATATATTATAATATAATGAAAATAACGCAATTGAAACTTCCATATAAATCATCATGAAAAATCATCATAAATATTGTTATACCAATATATCAAATAACACAAAAACGAATTTATATATCCAATATTTCCATAACATGGTTCAACAACCATTCTTTTTTATCATAATCCATTATCATAAGCAATGGTGGTGGTCTTTCCTACTGTTCTTTTAACATGGTAATAATATTTTCCAACAATCGAACTTACCATAAAACGAAGCATTTTATCTTTTAAACAAATCGTACTGTTGTAGACGAGCAAATAATACAACAAGTGTATGACTATCAAAATTGATAACTCGATACCTACCATACTCAAAATATTCCCATTTTTAACCCAACACGTTTGGAAATGGGGGACGTCACCCCGATAAATCTACCAATATTTCTGTGCCTATATTAATTCGGTTAACAGTTATTTAACCAATTGTTGACTCATCACACTTTTTACTCGGTTTGTACAATAAAATGTTTTATATAAACTTCAATAAAAATCGATAAAGAATATGTTTTCCCCTAAAATATAATAAAAACATTTCGAAAACGAGGGGTCGATAGAGAAACTCCTGGTTTAACGCTTTTTGTTCCAAAATCTCGCGTATTATATTAGTACACGTTTTGTTAATAAAAACTTGCTTTTGGTTTATAAAAATTCTTTCAGTTTGTTAATCCTAATCTAGTGTCCACACAAGCACATAAACAATTAAGTTCCTATTAAGTTAACGAATACATATAGTTCGGTTTTCGTTAACTATTATTTAAATAATTAAATAAATTAATAAACAATTAAAATATATAAATATAATAAAATATTTTAAGTTTCAGTTGCTGGAAAGTTTTAAGAAAATATTAATATATTATTTTTCTCAATTCTTGTCGGTTTTGTCGGTTTTATGTTTAAAATGAACCGTTTGGTTTTTCGTATTAAATGAAACTTTTAAATCATGAAAAATACTTGTTAAATATATATTAGTCAAGTTTTATAAGTTACCTTGTAAAAATATATCGTTTTCATTTTCGTTAATATTTTCTTAAAAGAGCAACTTTTTAACGTTTTCGTGTCGGTTTTCGCGACACGAACCGTTTAGGACTAAGTTTTATCATCTTGTACTTTTCATATATATTGACTTATGTTATATATAAGTACTTTACAACTTTCGGGGATCTCCGAAAACAGTCCCTAATAGTCGTGTCGGTTTACGTTTAAAAGCCGATTTTTCGACCGTTAAAGTTACCGACGAGTCAAATAAATCAAATAAAGTCCACACCAATTATATTATGAACTAATTACACATATAATAACACATAATCCATCATAAATTCCAGTTTTGATCACATACTCTCACAAGACACATTTAACTTAATTTTAAGTTCCTAGTTCATATTCTAAGTTTGTTAACAATGTTACTAATCAAGTTTGTTATTCTTATATGAAAAATTATTATATAACTTAAGAATCCAGATTTTTAACTTATTTTATGAGTTCACAATAAGTTAAAATATTACTTTTTAATAAAGTTCTTCTTATTCTATATTGGAAGAATCTAAGTTCATGATTCAAGTATGTCTTTTCTCAAAGAATCAAGTATTAGCTTTTTGATGATTTTATTCTTTACTATTATCAAATAATTCACATCACTCCTATCATCATAAATCTTTAACAAATCACTCAAATCACAAGATTATGTACTCTTATGAATTTTCTAAATGTTAATCTAACAAAGTTTCCTATTATAGTAACTTTCAACTTTTAATAATTCTAACTAATACAATCTTTCAAATTTGATTAAGTATGAATCTAAGTTCATTTCATTCAACTAGTTTTATAGGGTTTCAAGCATCCTAAGTGTTCTATTCAAGTTTTATTCTTTCAATTTTCAATTCAACAAAGTTTCTATTTCTAGTAAGTGGTTTGCTAATCCAATCAATGTGCTAACTAATCCATTCTTTAATCATGCACCTTATCTTAGTTTAAAGTTGTAATTAATCACTTATTGAACACATTCATATCAAGTATTCATATCAAAATAAAAAAAATTAACTTTTCATTAATTAAAGTTTCCTTTATTAGCAACTTTAACAATCTGCAAGTATCAACTACTGGTTCTATGTGTTTACTGGCATGTACCCTATTTCATTTTCAATTATATTGTTCCATATCACCTATTGATTCATATTTTGAATGATAGATGGTCCATATTTTGAATGGTGAAGTCCGGGTTAAAACTGTAAGTAAGTTTAATAAACGACATCTTTTGACTATTTGCTTGTTACTTGTTATTTTGAAAGTTTGTTTGATAGAGCTTTAGCTTTATTGAAAGTTTTAAGAAATAATCTTGAGTAAAAAGTTTTAGGATAGAATATCCTTGCAAAAATAATTTAAAAATCTTAAATCCATAAGTAAAAGGGATTATAAAGATCTTAGACAAATAAAGGTAAATTGACAATCAGAAATCATACCATAAGGTCTAATTAGACCTAAGTTACCAGAAGTATTGAGCTCTTAATGATACTTAAAGGAATAGCTTTAGGATCCGGGATCCTCAGTTTCTTGATCTTAAGAAGGAACTTAGAAAATCTGTTGCAAATAATTCATAATATCAACTGGGATCAAATCCATTAAGCTGGGGACAAGCCTAAATAATAAACTGGGGACAAGCCCGTGCAATCTGGGGACAAGCCCGTGTAATCTGGGGACAAGCCCGCGTAACTGGGGACAAGCCCAAAACTGGGGACAAGCCCAAAACTGGTGTTAAACTGGCGACATAACCCTTGAGAAGAGGTGAAAACCCCTTAAACCTTAGGATTAAACTGGCGAAAAGGCCCTTGAGAAGAGGTGAAAACCCCTTAAACCTTAGGAAATGGTACGTCTACCATAATTCGTAGGATCGTCCATATAGCCGGAAACAACGAAATTGTCAGCCACTAAACGTGTACTGGTCCCGCTGCCCCGGACTATACATCGGATAGCGTGCGCAACTGGCGATCGTGAGAAAGGTGAAAACCTTTAAACCGTAGGGGATATGACCATCGGGGGTCATATCCAAACGTGGGCTAGGCCAAGAGTAATAAGATAATACCTCAAATGCAAAGGAGATGTGGCCAACCTCTTGAACATCAAATGATTCATTATAATCCTGCATGGTTATTCAAAACTTGGAAAAAATAAAGTGTTAAGAATACATTATCCTTAAATTAACAGTAATAATTTAAAAAGAATAATTGATCAGAAAGATGTTACCGAATTAAGGATCCTAGATCCTTATTTTGGATAATATATCCTCTCAGGATAATGGATACTGATCAGAAAAAATATTTCAACAAGATGGATGGCATTCCATGCTCTTGGTAACCTGTTGCCTTCCATTGTGAGCAAATGATATGCCCCCTTTCCTGCTTCTGACTCAATTTGATAAGGTCCTTCCCATTTGGGTGCTAGCTTCCCATCAGCCGGATTTGTTATGTTTTGGAAGGCTTTCCTTAACACTAGATCTCCTTGAAATCTTCTGATTCTGATATTTTTGTTATATGCCCTAGCTACCCTTTGTTGATAAGCTGCCATTCTGATCTTTGCTAGGTCTCTGAGTTCTTCTATAGTATCCAAGTCTTCCAGAAGTATTTCTTCATTGGCTTCAGGATCACGGATGCTCGTTCTCGCAGAAGGAACCACCATTTCTGTGGGAATTACTGCTTCGGATCCAAACACCAATGAAAATGGTGTTTGGCCTGTTGCATTCTTTGGAGTTGTCCTGTCTGTCCAAAGAACATAAGGAAGTTCTTCAGTCCATTTTCCCTTCTTGGATCCTAGCTTATTCTTTAAATTGTTGATGATAATCTTGTTGCTAGACTCTGCTTGACCATTGGCTTGAGGATGAACCGGAGTTGAAGTAATCATTTTGATGCCCCAACTGTCACAAAAGTTAGTAGTTCTATTCCCGATAAACTGGGAACCATTGTCACAAACAATTTCAGCAGGAATACCAAATCTAGTTATAATATTTCGTTTAATATAAGATATCACTTCCCTTTCTCGGACTTGTAGAAATGCTTCTGCCTCAATCCATTTGGAGAAGTAGTCAGTCATAGCAAGCATAAAGACCTTTCCACCTGGTGCTTTTGGTAGTTTGCCTACAATATCCAAACCCCATTTCATGAAAGGCCATGAGGAGGATATAGGATATAGAGGCTCCGCTGGTTGATGAAGGATGTTCGCGTGTCTTTGACAAGCATCACATTTTCTTGAATATTGCACTGCATCCTTCTTCATTGTTGGCCAGAAGTATCCAGTTCTAAGTATCCTGGAAAATAATGCTCTTCCACCTATGTGGTTGCCACAATCTCCTTCGTGAAAGTCTTTAAGTACTTCCTGGATTTCAGGATCCTCGATGCACCTCAAGTATGGACCTGCAAGAGATTTTTTGTATAGCATATCATCTAAAAAAATATATTGCGATACATTGAGTCTGAAGGATTTTGGATTCTCTGTAGCTGGGATCTCTCCAGTCTGAATGTACTTTTTAATCGGGAGGATCCAGGATCCTTGATTGTCCGAGGATAATGGATCCCAAAGTACAATCTGCTTATCACTTGTTATTTTCCCAACTTCTTGCTCTCCTATTGCTGGCGAGAGTATGTGAATAATTGGGATCTTTGTATTTTCTGGTATTTTTAGGGATGAGGCTAAATTTGCTAAGGCGTCTGCCCCAGCATTTTCCTCTCTTGGTACCTGTACTATACTAAAAACTTCGAAGGATTTTGCTAATTCCTTCACAATTTCTAAATATTTGATCATATTTTCACCTTTTACGGTAAAAGAACCGTTAAAGTGGTTAGTAATGAGTAAAGAATCCATATAAACTTGAAGATACCTGATCCTCATACTTTTGGGTAAAAGTAAACCTGTTATGAGTGCTTCGTATTCTGCTTCATTGTTGGTAGCTTGCAATGCACATGCAATGGACTGGGGTATTATGTCCCCCTGTGGCGATTTCAGTAGTATGCCCAATCCCGTTCCTCTTACGTTGGATGCTCCATCTGTGAAGAGGATCCAAGGATCCTTGGTCTTTTCCAGTTGTTGGACCTCCAAGTCAGCTTCTTTTTGTAGATCACTAGTGAAATCAGCCACAAAGTCCGCCAGTGCTTGAGACTTGATTGCTGTTCTCGGCTCGTACTGGATATCATATGCACTTAACTTCACTGCCCATTTGGCCATTCTACCTGATAACTCTGGTTTTCTAAGAACATTCTTCACTGGATAATTAGTTCTCAAAATAATAGGATGAGTTTCAAAATAGTGTCTCAATTTAGTAGAAGCCATAATTAAAGCAAGAATTAATTTTTCAAGATGAGAGTACCTAGATTCTGCATCTAACAGACTCTTACTTACATAATATATGGGGTGTTGTTCACCTTCATGATCCTTGACGAGAACAACACTTATTGCATTACCTGAAACTGCTAGGTATAAATACAAGGATTCTCCGTCCACAAGCTTCATTAAGGATGGTGCTGAGGATAAGTAATCCTTCAACGACTTGAGCGCAGCCTCATGCTTTTCTGTCCATTCAAACTTCTTATTCTTTCTAAGAATATCGTAGAAGTCTTTGTATTTCTTGGAGGATCTTGAGATGAATCGGTTGAGAGCAGCTATTCTTCCCGGTAGTTTTTGGACGTCCTTGACGTTTGCAGGCGACTTAAGGTTGATGATGGCTTCAATCTGTTCAGGGCTTGCTTCAATTCCTCTTTTAGTCACCATATATCCCAGAAACTTTCCAGCCTTAACACCAAAGTGGCATTTTGACGGATTCAGTTTCATGTTATATTGGTCAAGGATATTGCATGCTTCCTCGAGGTCTCTAAGGTGATCCTCAGCTTTCTTTGATTTCACCACCATATCATCTATGTAGACCTCCATAGTCTTACCCAACTGATCCTTGAACATCATGTTGACTAATCTTTGGTATGTTGCCTCTGATTTCTTAGTCCAAACGGTATAGCAGTTTAACAATATATGCCGGTAGGAGTCATGAATGCAGTATCTTCCTGATCAGATGGTTCCATCTGAATTTGTTGAAATCCAGAGGAAGCATCCATGAAAGTAAGCATTTCATGTCCTGCCGTTGCATCCACCATGGAATCTATATGTGGTAATGGGAAAGGATCCTTGGGGCATGCTTTGTTTAAATCAGTAAAATCGACACACACTCTCCACTTTCCATTCTTTTTTGAAACAACGACCACATTAGCTAGCCATCGAGGATATTGAACCTCTCTGATCATACCGGCCTTAAGAAGTTTTTCAACTTCTTCTTGTATGATCTTGTTCCTCTCAGGAGCGAATTTCCTTCGCTTCTGATGGACGGGTTTAACAGATAAATCAAGGCCGAGTTTATGAGTGATTACCTCTTTTGAAATACCTGTCATGTCCGAGTGCTTGAAGGCAAAAGTAGATCTTCTTTGTCCTAAGAAGGATATTATATCCTCCTCAATTTTACTAGGGATACTGGATCCTAAGAACACCTTTATTTCTGGATTATCGGGGTCCAATGATACTTTTTTAAGGTCTTTCTCCCGAGCTTCCAGTACGTCCCTAGGATGTTGCTGTAGTTGCTATGCTATAATTTGCTTGGCTGTTGGCTTCATTGACGATGAATAATAGTTCCTAGCCTCTGCTTGGTCACCCACTATCTTTACAACTCCCCAAGGAGTAGGTAGCTTGATGCATTGGTGATAAGTTGAGGCTACAGCCTTTATTCCATGGAGCCAAGGCCTACCTAAAATAACATTGCAACAGGAAAGGTTATCTATAACACAAAACTTTGATATGAATTTAATCATTCGATATAAATTGGGAGGTTGATGTCCCACAATGTTTTCTTGGTTTCACCACTGAAACCGACCAGCACCGATGTTCTAGGAACGATTTCTGAATCCGGGATGTTCATCTTCTTGACGACATCATGTTGGAGAATGTTGACTGAGCTGCCACCGTCAACTAGGATCCTGCGTACATAATGGTTAGAGATAAATAAAGTAATAATCAAATCGTCGTGATGAGGATCCTGAATGTTCATCTTGACTTCCTCATCGAAGAAGATTCTCTTGTCTATTGTTAAGGTGGTTGACACTATTGGTCGATCTCCGTTATCCATCTTTATCTCTTTAGCAAGCCTTTTTGCCGCAGAGAAAGAAGTTCCATATATGTATGAACCCCCGGAGATGAAATTGATCGTCTGCATATCCAGCTTGTCCTGAAGAGAATCCTGGATCCTTGAATTGAAAAAGATTCTCTGATCAGTCACTCGAGTAGTAGGAATGAGTGGCATTCTCTCATCGTCCAACTCGAATTCTTCTATGGGATTTTCTTTTGTGGCACAAGAATCTTGAAACAATTCGTAGTCTCTGGAGACAAAGTTGATCACATGAGCATCTGGTGGTGGTGGTGTTGCTTTTTGTGGAAGGTCTTCAGGATCCTGGATCTTGGATTTTTTCCTTCCCAAGAGTTCTTTAAAGTGACCCTTGCTTAGGAGGTATCCAATTTCCCTCCTTAAGCCGATGCACTCGTCTGTGGCGTGGCCAAAGTCTTCGTGGAAAGCGCACCACTTAGACTTGTCATTGAAGCCAACAGTCTTCTCATTCTTTCGCGGCCATCTCGCTTTTTCTCCCAGATCCTTCATGGCACAGATCAAGCCATGAGTATCTACAGAGAAAAAATAGTCGGAGATGCAGGGATAGTCTTCATCGTCATCTCCTTCTTCAACTGCCCGTACATTCTGGTTGGTGAACTTAGTGCACGACTTAGAATTGTTGTTCCTGTTCCAGGATCCTTTATTCTTTTCGGGGGTTTCTTCTTTTGGTTGTCCCCCAAGACGATACTGGATCCTTCTGTCTTCTTCCAACCGGATATATCTTAATGCCCTGTTTCTGACTTCATCTAATGTCCTACATGGAGTCATCACTAAATCATCATAAAATGGGGAGCTCTTCTGAATTCCCATCTTGAATGCTTCAACAGCAGTAGTCATGTCAAGATTTGGGATTTCTAGAGCTTCTTTGCCGAACCTGGTAACGAAATCCCTAAGGGATTCATCACTAGGTTGGACAACACGATATAAATCACTGGTTAACCTCTCAAATTTCCGACTACAGGAAAATTGAGTGTTAAATAAGTTAACTAAGTGAGAGAAAGAAGTAATTGAAAAAGGAGGAAGACTTAGCAGCCATTTTAGAGCGGCTCCCGTTAGTGTGGATCCAAAGCCTTTGCACAGATAAGTTTCTTTGAGTCTCTCCGGAATAGGATTGATCTCCATCATTTCCCTATACTGTGCTACATGTTCTTCAGGATCAGTGCTCCCGTCGTAAGTTTTCATATTCGGAGTTTTGAAACGCTTCGGGATTTCAGCATCACAGATATGTGGAGCAAATCTGGATACTTTGTGGCTTCCCTCAGGTATCTCGGGGATTGGTCTTATGACTCCGGGAACACTGGATATCATATCCTTGAGCTTCTGCAGCTTCTTGGCCATAGCTTGGTTGATACCTGCATCCTGCACGAAACCACGGTTAGCATCTATGGGTAAAGGATCGTACAAGTTACCTCTTTGCTGAGTGAAGGTTGGCGTCTCGGATGAGTAGATGGGGTAAGAGGAGTCTGTGATAAGAGTTGGTCCTCCAGAGGCTATGGTTTACATGGGGATTATGTCTCCTTCATGGACTTTGGAGGATCGTTGATGTTGGACTCCTGAGGATCCTTGATCCGGAAAGAAGGATCCTTGATTCGAAATTAAGGATCCTTGAGGTTGGGCACCATAGGATCCTTGTGGAAGGGTGGTTGATCATTGCCGATAATATGAGGATCCTTGATTTTGCTGAGCCATGGATCCTTGTTGGAGATTAGTCGACCTTGGCAGATCTAACGAGAATCCTTGAGCCTGTTGACCCGTGGACCTCTGCTGAAGGATAGATGATCCTTGCTGAAATAGCGAGGATCCTTGGGCCTGTTGACCCATGGACCCTTGTTGAAGGATAGATGATCCTTGTGAGAATTGAACCATGGATTCTGGACTGGTGAAATCTAGCATCCTTGGCATCAGGGGGTGAGATCCTTTGCTGGCCTCTTGTTCTTCTTGAGATCTTCTATCTCACGGAGGATCCTCTGGTTGGTCTTGTTCTGCTGTTCCATGTATGCTTTAACCTGCGAAAACATAGATGAAACATCACTGTTAGTATTAACCACCGGGGCAGCAGCAACGGTTTTTGAGCTCTGGAAGACTGGTAGTTGCGTCTTGCTCCCCCCAGCAGCAGGCCGTTGCGTTCCCGTAATTGGCGGAGGCATCGGTGGCAAAGTCCTTGATGAGAGAGGAACCGTAGCCGGCATGGTTGATGAAGCAGTGGTTGATTGAGAGGCCATTGATAGTGATATGGGTATGAAAAAGTTGAGAATGATAGGAATAATATGGATTATAGCACCAATTGCCCCACGGTGGGCGCCAAATTTTTTGGACAAAAATCTACTAAGGATCAAGTATCCAAATCTGTTAAGTGAGGTAAGGTGCTAACTCGATAATGACAAGTGTGCAATCGTAATATTGGTGAACACAAAGGTTTGATCACGAGGGAAAAAACCCTTAACAGAGATAGTCTTACTTTGGTCAAAACTTATCAAGGTAATCTTTGGTCGAATCTCTTCAATCAAGGATTAACTAAGTAATCGTTGATTAAGTCCTTTTGGTCAAGGATCAACAAGGTAACCTTTGGTCGATGAGTATGTGATTATTGTGATATCCGGCACAAAAAACCCCCGGACGGTGAAAACTATCACCGTCAAGTTTATTAATGGTAAAAGGTATTACAATCGTTGTGGAGTATATGATCGAGATTACAATAATAAGCTAGTGAGTAGAGAGAGTAATTGTTTATGCTCTAGAGTGTGTGTGATGGTACATGTGTTTCCTACTCGATCATAGCTCAAATAAATAAGAAAATATCACTAACAATATTTCCTAACTATCCGGAAGTCTTCTACTAGCCGCTCCACGACCTTTGACCACGTGCTAATAGCCATCCAGTAGCGAAATAGGTGGTAGACTGAGTCTTGGAGCCGTTGCACTTGATAAATATCTACCTTCATATAAGAAACAACCGTTAACAACACCAATTACTAAAGATCCTTGATCCTGGCATAGCTCTAGAACTCTTCAGAAGGATAATTGATCCAGACACGTCTTCAAGAATAACATATCCTCAGCACTCAGTTATTTGTGACTCAACAAGAAGTCCTATAAATCCGCCATTACCCCCACTAAACGTGTTACAACCATTTAACCACGTGATGCAGGTGCCTTGTAGCGAAATATATGGTATACCACGTCCTATAGCCTTTATACCTATCAAACATTAACCTACACATGAGAAATAATCGTTAGTAATACCAATTGCTGAGGATCCTTGATCCTGACAGAATATGGAACACATTCTAAGGATAACTGATCCAGAAATATAACAAGATAACGTATCCACAGTGTCAAATTTCCCTGCCCTAACACATACATACATACATACATACATACATACATACATATGGCCCATACGTACATACATCACCATCCATATTTTCAACTTTCAAGCTCCAATCAACTCAAGAACAACTAATCTAATGCCTCTAATCCTAATAATCAACCTTAATAAAAAACTTATTTGTTCTTGGATATTTTAAATATGAGAATGATGATATTATGAGTGTGATGGTGATGTTTTTCTTCCTTAATCTCTTCCTAGTAGTTTAATCTTCTTGTTCTTGATTCAAGTCTTCATGGTTTCTTGATTATTGATTATGTGTGTGTGTGTTTGTGATTTTGAATTTTATTTGTGTGTGTGGGGAGGGGTGTTTGGCCGCAATCTTTAAGGTGGGAGGGAGAGTGGTGTGTGGAGTAATGAGTTGGGAGATAGGTTGATTGGTGGATAGCTTGTGCGTCTTACAACACAACATTCATCTAGAAGCAACAATGATTAGCAAGATGATATGGAGGCAAAGAAATGGAGCACACGAGAGGTTGCTAGGTGAGGTAGAGGTGGGGGCCGGCCAGGGGGGGGTATGAGCTGAAGGGTTGGGTTATTTTATAAATAATTTCGGTTAATCGCTTAACGTATTGCGTGATTTAGATATCCAAACGGAATCCGTTTTTAATAATTTTTGTCAGAATTTGAACGAAATTAAAATCCTGACAGTATGGACTATAAAAAATATTTTTTTTAAAACATTTGGTGTTGGGTCCTTTCCGGGTCCTGTACTGGCTCGTGCTTACTTATATTCCATTTTTCGCAATTCGAGCCTTCATAAATTATGTTTTTATATTGTGTCACATGTTTTAGTATATATTTTGAATTTTTGAGATTATTTAATCAATCTAATGATTTATTTACTTTCTGGCTCACTGCCCGAGGTTTTTACATGTTTTACTCGTTTCGTGTCGGAATTTGGACTTTTGTTGACTTTTGCAAGATATAGAACCTTAATAAAGAAAGATTTTATTAATAAAGAAATATTAGGTTGTTACATTCTCCCTTCTTTTAAAAAATTTCGTCCCGAAATTTAGGAAGTGTCACTGGCTTCGGACTCTATTGGGAATAGGTGAGGATATTTTCGTTTCATCTGGTCTTGTCGTTCCCAGGTGAACTCGGGATCTAGCCTTGAATTCCAACAAACTTTGAATAGCTTGATTCGATTTCGTCTAAGATTTTGTATTTTACAGACCATGACTTCTACAGGCTCTTGGACGAATCGAAGCTTGTCGTCAGGAACAATCAATGATTCATCAGATAAGCATTTCTTCATATTGATACGTGGAACACATCGTGTATTCCGTTCAAATCTGATGACAATTCGAGTCGATATGCTACTGGACCAATTCAATCAGTGATCTTGAATGGTCCAACGTATCAGGGACTCAGCTTTCCTCTTTTCCAAAATCTGATCACTCCTTTCCAGGGTGAGACTTTTAATAGAACTTGATCTCTCACTTGGAATTCCAATGGTTTTCTGCGATTATCAGCAAAACACTTTTGTCGGTCTGCTGCAGCCTTCAACCTGTATTTGATCTGGAAGACCCTGTCAGTGGTCTCCTGAACAATTTCAGGCCCTGTCAGTTGTTTTTCTCCAACTTCAGCTCAAAAAAGAGGGGATCGACATTTACTCCCTTATAAAGCTTCAAACGGTGAAGCCTTAATACTGGAGTGGTAGCTGTTATTATAGGAAAATTCAGCTAACGGTAAATGAGTATCCCAACTTTTGCCGAAATCAAGAACGCAGGCTCGCAACATATCTTCCAACGTTTGAATGGTTCTTTCAATTTGACCATCGGTTTGGGGATGATAAGCGGTTCTCATGTCTAAACGTGTGCCTAAGGATTCGTGTAGGGATTGCTAAAATCGAGAAATGAAACGACCGTCTTTGTCAGAGATATTTGAAACAGGTACGCCATGTTTAGCTACAATCTCTTTCAGATATAGTCGAATTAACTTCTCTAGGCTATCCTTTTCGTAGATAGGAATGAAATGAGCGGATTTTTTCAATCGATCCACAATAACCCAAATAGAATCGTGGTTATTGGGGGTAGTTGGCAATTTAGTCACAAAATCCATGGTAATGTTTTCCCATTTCCATTGTGGAATCTCAGGTTGCTGTAACAATCCAGACAGCTTCTGGTGTTCATCCTTCACCTTTGAACATGTCAGACACTTGCTTACGTAAACCTCTATATCTCCATGTTAGGCCACCAATAGAATTCTTGGAGATCTTTGTAAATTTTAGTGGATCTTGGATGAATTGCGTAATTGGATTTATGTGCTTCATCCATTACTAGATTTCGCAAATTTCCATATCATGGTACCCAAACTCGATTAAGTATAGTGTACCATCGGATTCGCTATGAATTCACCCGTAAAACCTCGCAATCTCTTGGTTCTTATGTTCCAAGGTTTCAATGCTTCTTTTTGTGCATCACGGATTTGAGTGGTAAGAATTGTTTGAATTGTTAATCCTAGTGCACGCATACGGAGTGGGTTTTCTCTTTCTTTTCTGTTAGGACTGATAATTTCAATACTGAGGATATGTCATCCTTGAAGATGTGTCTAGATCATTTATCCTCTTAAAGAGTTTCAAAGCCATGTCAAAGATCAAGGATCCTCAGAGGTTGGTATTATTAACAATTACTTCATGTGTGTAGGTTAATATTCAACAGAAAGTAACGACTTTATGACTGAGTCTACCTTAAAATTCGCTACTGGAAGCTCCTAGCACGTGGCCAATGAGCGTTGGAGGAGTCGTGGAAGAGTGGTAGATAGATAGGATTATTGATAATTGTAATTTCCATTATATACACTGAGATAACGATCAATTAGAGGACACTTGTATTCACACACACTCAGAGCAGAACTCATAATTCTCTCTACACACTAGCATACGTTGTAACATTGATCGTAATCTCCAAAACACTTGTAACCTTTTTTGATTAATAAATTGGTGATTGACGAGTTGTCATCACCCGGGGTTTTTTTTCCTTTAATCCAAATCAGATCAAAGGGTTTTTCCTCGCAAAAAATCACGTTGTTCATTCCATTTTTATTCACACAATCGTTGTTGTTAGCATAACACTATACCTCACTTTTACGGATTTGGATACATTATCCTTAGCAGATTTCTATCCAAAACAATTTGGCACCCACCATGGGGCAATTGGTGCTATAATCTAGAAAATACCCTATCAATTTTCACCTTTTCATACCCATATCACTTTCAATGGCCTCTCAATCAACCTCTGCTTCGTCAACCATGCCATCTTCGGCTCCTCTCTCCTCAAGAAATTTGCCACCAATGCCTCCTCCATTGACGGGAGCACCAAGGGCTGCTGCTGCAGGAAACAAGACACAACTACCAGTCTTCCAGAGCTCGAAAACTACCGCTACAACTTCGGTAGTTAATACTAACAATGATGTTTCTAATATGTTTTCGCAGGTCAAAGCATACATGGAGCAACAAACCAAGACTAACCAGAGGATTCTTCGGGAGATTGAAGATCTCAAGAGGACTAAGATGCTGGATGCTGGATTTCACTACACCAGGATCCTTGGCTTAACATGCGCAAGGATCATCCATCCTTCAACTGGGGTCCATGGGTCAACCAACTCAAGGATCCTCAACTTTCAGCAAGGATCATCCATCCTTCAACTGGGGTCCATGGGTCAGATAGCTCAAGGATCCGTAGTATTTCAGCAAGGATCGTCCATCCTTCAACCAGGGTATGTGGGTCAGCAAGCTCAGGGATCCAAAACCTTTCAGCGAGGACCATTGATCCTTCAACCAGGATCATTCGGATCATATCCTCAAGGATCCTTCAACTCCCAACCACTGGGATCCTTTTTCCACAATCAAGGATCCTTCTTCCAGGATCTAGTATCCTTTGGGGTTCAACATCAACGATCCTTTGAGGTTCATGAAGGAGATATAATCCCCATGCAGACCATAGCTTCGGGTGGACCAACTCCTGTAGCAGACACTTCTTATCTCAGCCATTCTTCTGGAATGCCAAACTTTACACAACAAATAGGTAACATGTATGATCACATATCCTTAGATGCTAATCGTGGTTC
Organism: Bidens hawaiensis; assembly: GCF_021521415.1. Lineage (NCBI taxonomy): Eukaryota > Viridiplantae > Streptophyta > Magnoliopsida > Asterales > Asteraceae > Bidens > Bidens hawaiensis. The sequence continues at coordinate 131,048 of NW_027491151.1, read as the reverse complement.
TGTGCAGTATGCAGGTATCAACCAAGCAATGGCTAAGGAACTGCAAAAACTTAAGGATATGATATCCAGCGTACCCGGGATGATCCGTTCATTCCCTGAGATACCGGAGGGGAGCCACAAGTTATCAAGATTTGCTCCATCTATCTGTGAAGCTGAAATCCCAAAGCGATTCCAGACCCCCAACTTGAAGACGTATGATGGGACTACTGATCCTGAGAAGCATGTAGCTTAGTAAAGAGAAAGGATGGAGATCAATCCCATTCCTGAGAGACTTAAAGAAGCTTGTTTATGCAAGGGTTTCGGATCCACACTAACAGGATCTACATTAAAATGGCTTCTAAGTCTTCCTCCCTTTTCAGTTGCTTCTTTCTCATACTTAGTTAACTTGTTCAACAGTCAATTTTTCTGTAGTAGGAAATTTGAGAAGTTAACTAGTGATTTATATCGAGTTATCCAACCTAGTGATGAATCCCTTAGGGATTTTGTTACGAGGTTTGGTAGGGAAGCTCTGGAAATCCCTAATCTTGACATGGCTACTGCCGTTGAAGCATTCAAGATGGGAGTTCAGAGGGGCTCCCCCTTTTATGATGATCTTGTGATGACTCTTTGCAGGTCCTTAGATGAAGTTAGAAACAGGGAACTCAGATTCATATGGTTGGAAGATGACAAGAGGATCCAGTATCGTCTGGGGAATCAAACAAAGCAAGAATCTTCCGACAAGAAGCAAGGATTCTCATTTAAGAACAACAACTCGAAGCCCTACTCCAAATTCAACAATCAAAACGTTCGAGTTGTTGAAGAAGAGGATGATGATGAGGATTACCCCAACATCTCAGATTATTGATTCTCAGTAGATACTCATGGTTTAATTTGTGCCATGAAGGATCTAGGTCAGAAAGCGAGGTGGCCCCGAAAGAACGAAAAGTCAACCACCTTCAGAGACAAGTCCAAATGGTGTGCCTTCCACGAAGATTTTGGCCACACGACGGATGATTGCATTGGTTTAAGGAGGGAAATTGGGTACCTCCTTGTTAGTGCACAGAAATTTGACATTGTGGATATGTTATCCTGGCATATGTCTGGATCAGTTATCCTTAGCATGTATTCCAGATCGTATCAGGATCAAGGATCCTCAGTACTTATTACTAATTAATGGTTGTTCTCATGTGTAGTCTTATATTGAGCAGGTATAACGGTTAGAAGACTCAGTCTATCCACTAACTTGCAGCCAAGAAGATATTGACGTGTCTGGATCAATTATCCTTCTGAAAAGTTCCAGAGCTATGTCAGGATCATGGATCCTCGGTATGGATCCTCGGTATTTGGTGCTATTAACGGTCTACCCCCTATTTCGCAGCCTGAGTGATGGAGCACGTGGTCAAAGTGGCAGTTACGATTATATTGAAGGCAATGGCGGATTTTTAGGGATTATTAGTTAATAGTCTTTATTATTCATAACTCCATTGAGTTATTATCTTTGATGTATAAATAGAGGCTATAATCAGTTAGGAAAACACACAACAACACACTCTGTTCACTATGAATTCAACAGCATACACACACACACATAGCTTTCGTTGTAATACTGATCATATTCTCCAAACCTCGTATCCTCATTTTTGATATTAATAAAGTGGTGGTAGACAATTTTCATCACCCGAGGTTTTTGTGCCGGCGATCCGAACCAGATCAAGGGCTTTTCCCTGTAACAAATCCGTGTGTTTGTGTTTGCAATCGATACATACTCGTTTTCATCATCATAGCACTAATCCTCACTAAACGAATTTGGATACATTATCCTTAGCAGATTTTTATCCAAAACACTCCTAAGCAAGGGCCACATCAAGGAGCTATTAGGAAGAAAAAAGTCAAGGATCCAGGATCCTGAAGATGTTCCTCAAAAAGCAACTCCGCCCCCACAAGATGCTCAAGTGATCAACTTCATTTTCAGTGGCTCAGACATATGTGGAACTTCTTTCTCCGCGACTAAGAGGCTGGCCAAAGAGACCCAGTTGGATAACGGGGAACGACCGGTTATATCCATCACCTTGAAAACAGATAAAAGGATCTTCTTTAATCAAACATCCCATATTCATAAATCATCCCGAGGACGTCGGTGTTATTTGGCTTCAGTGGAAAGACCAAGAAAACATTGGGGGACATCAAACTCCCAATATACATCGAAGGGTTAAACTCTTATAAAATATTTTGTGTTATAGATAACCTTTCTTGTTGCAATGTTATTTTAGGCAAGCCTTGGCTACATGGGATGAAGGCAGTAGCCTCTACTTACCATCAATGCATCAAAATACCAACTCCTTGGGGAGTGGTAAGGATAGATGGTGACCAAGACGAAGCCAAGAACTACTACTCCTCATCAATGAAGCCAGCAACTAAACAAACGATAGCATAGCAACCACAGCAACATCCTAGGGACGTGCTGGAAGCTCGTGAGAAGGACTTAAAGGAAGTATCCTTGGACTTTGAGGACCCATATGCGAAAGTGTTCATAGGATCTAGTATCCCTAGTGAAATAGAGGAGGATATGATATCCTTTATAAAGCGAAGAAAGTCCACATTTGCCTTCAAACATTCAAACATGACAGGTATTTCCAAGGAGGTAATTACTCACAAGCTAGGCCTTGATTTATCTATTAAACCCGTCCATCAGAAGCGAAGGAAATTCGCTCCTGAGAGGAACATGATCATACAAGAAGAAGTTGAAAAACTTCTCAAGGCCGGTATGATCAGAGAGGTTAAGTAACCTCGATGGTTAGCTAATGTGGTTGTTGTTTCTAAAACGAATGGAAAGTGGAGGGTGTGTGTCGATTTCACTAATTTAAACAAAGCATGCCCCAATGATCCTTTACTGTTACCACATATAGATTCCATGGTGGATGCAACGGCATGACATGAGATGCTCACCTTTATGGATGCTTCCTCTGGATTTCAACAAATTCAAATGGAACCATTTGATCAAGAGGATACAACATTTATGACTCCTACCGGCATATATTGTTATATTGCTTTGCCATTCGGTCAACATATCAAAGGCTGGTCAACATGATGTTCAAAGATCAGCTAGGCAAAACCATGGAAGTCTACATAGATGATATGGTGGTGAAGTCAAAGAAAGCTGAGGATCACCTCAAAGACCTTGAAGAAGCTTTCAACATCCTGGATCAGTACAATATGAAGCTGAATCCTTCAAAATGCCACTTTGGTGTCAAGGCTGGGAAGTTCCTAGGATACATGGTGACCAAAAGAAGAATAAAAGCAAGCCTTGAACAGATAGAAGCCATCGTCAACTTGAAATCCCCTGTGAATGCTAAAGGATGTCCAAAGACTGACGGGAAGAATAGCTACTCTAAACATATTCATTTCCAGATCCTCGGAGAAGTGCAAAGAATTCTATGACATCCTTAGGAAAAACAAGAAGTTTGAATGAACAAAGAAGCATGAAGTCTCCCTCAAAGCATTAAAGGATTACTTATCCTCAGCTCCAGCTCTAATGAAGCCTGTGGATGGAGAATCCTTATATCTCTACCTAGCCGTTTCAGGAAATGTTGTAAGTGATGTCCTTGTGAAGGACCATGAAGGTGAACAGCATCCCGTTTATTATGTAAGTAAAAGTCTATTAGATGCAGAAGCCAAGTATTCGCATTTAGAAAAATTAATTCTTGCACTTATTATGGCTTCCACTAAGTTAAGACATTATTTTGAGACTCATGCTACTATTTTAAGAACTAACTATCCTGTTAAGAATGTTCTTAGAAGGCCAGAATTATCAGGTAGAATGGCCAAGTGGGCTGTGAAACTGAGTGCGTATGATATTCAATATGAGCCTAGAATATCTATTAAATCGCAGGCACTGGCAGACTTTGTGGCTGATTTCAGTAGTGACATGCAAAAGGAAGCTGACTTAGAGGTTCAAAAACTAGAAGAAACCAAGGATCCTTGGATCCTCTTTACAGATGGAGCATCCAATGTAAGAGGAACGGGATTGGGCAAACTACTGAAATCGCCACAGGGGGACATAATACCCCAGTCCATTGTACGTGCATTTCAAGCCACTAACAATGAGGTAGAGTACGAGGCACTCATCGTAGGTTTACTTTTAGCCAAACAAATGAGGATCAGGTATCTTCAAGTTTATATAGATTCTTTACTTATAACTAACCACTATAACGGTTCTTATACCGTGAAAGGTAAAAAAATGATCAAATATTTTGAATTTGTGAAGGAATTAGCAAAATCCTTCGAGTTGTTTAGTATTATACAGGTACCAAGAGAAGAAAATGCTGAGGCAGATGCCTTAGCTAATTTAGCCTCATCCTTGAAAATTCCAGAAGATACGAAGATCTCAATCATCCATATACCTCGCCAGCAATAGGAGAACAAGAAGTTGGGGAGATAACAACTGACAAACAGATCGTACTTTGGGATTCATTATCCTCAGATAGCTAAGGATCCTGGATCCTCCCAATTAAGAGATACATACAAACTGGAGAGATTCCAGCCATGGAGAATCCCAAATCTTTCAAACTCAAGGTATCACAATATATTTTGTTAGATGATATGCTATACAGAAAACCTCTTGCAGGTCCATACTTGAGGTGCATTGAGGATCCTGAAATTCTAGAGGTGCTCAAAGACTTTCATGAAGGTGATTGTGGAAATCACACTGGAGGTAGAGCTCTGTTTTCTAGGATTCTAAGAACATGATACTTCTGGCCAACAATGAAAAGAAACGCCATGGAGTACTCAAAGAAATATTATGCTTGTCAAAGGCATGCAAACATCCTACATCAACCAGCAGAACCTATGTATCAAATATCCTCATCATGGCGTTTTATGAAGTGGGGCATGGATATTGTGGGTAAACTGCCTAAGGCACCAGGAGGAAAAGTATTCATGCTTGCAATGACTGACTACTTTTCAAAGTGGATAGAGGCGGAAGCTTTTGTTCAAGTTCGCGAAAAAGAGGTGATATCCTTCATTAAAAGAAATATTATTACTAGATTTGGCATTCCTTTAGAAATTATTTGTGACAATGGCTCCCAGTTTATCGAAAAAAGAGTTGGGGCATCAAGATGATTACATCTACTCCAGTACATCCTCAAGCTAATGGCCAAGCAGAATCAAGTAATAAGATCATTATCAACAACCTGAAAAAGAAGCTAGGATCCAAGAAAGGCAAATGAGCTGAAGAGCTACCTTATGTTCTTTGGGCTGACAGGACAACACCTAAGAATCCAACAGGACAAACACCTTTCTCATTGGTGTTTGAATCAGAAGCAGTTATCCCTATAGAAATGGTGATTCCTACAGCCAGAACGAGCATCCGTGATCCTGAGGCCAATAAAGAAATTCTTCTTGAAGACTTAGATACTGTTGAAGAACTCAAAGACCTAGCCAAGATTAGAATGGCAACATATCAACAAAGGGTAGCTGGGTCATACAACAAGAATATCAGGATAAGAAGATTTCAAGAAGGAGATTTAGTCTTGAGAAAAGCCTTCCAGAATACAACCAATCTGGCTGATGGGAAGCTAGCACCCAAGTGGGAAGGTCCTTATTTGATTGAATCGGAGGCCAGAAAGGGGGCATATCATTTGCTCACTATGGAAGGCAACATATTACCAAGAGCATGGAATGCTATCCACCTTAAGAAATACTTTTTCTATATCAGGATCAAGTATCCTCTGAGGATCAAGTATCCTTAAAGGATCAAGGATCCTAAAATCGGTAATATCTATCTAATCACTTATTCATTTTGATTTTTGATTTTTGCTTATTTAAGGATAACATATTCTTAACATTTGTATTTTCCAAGTTTTGAGTAACAATGCAGGATATTAATGAGATATTCAATGATTAAAAGGTTGGCCACCTCTCCTTTACATTTAAGGTACAAAGCTATTTCCATTGGCCTAGCCCACGATTGGGTATGATTCCCGATGGTCATATCCCCTAAGGTTTAAAGGTTTTCACCTTTCTTATAAATTAGAGTTTCTACACTCTCGCCTAGAGTGCACGCTATCCAACGTATAGTCCGGGGCAGCGGGACCAGTACACGTTCAGTGGCTGACAATTTCGTTGTTTTCAGCTATATGGAAGATCCTACGATTTATGGTAGACGTACCATACCACCGGTTTATAACATTTTCATGTTATCTCACGTTTGGGCTATATCTCGATTTGGGCGAGTCCCTAGTTAACATCCGAATAATGGGCCAGTCCCCAGTTTGGGCTTGTCCCCAGTTTTTGGGCTTGTCCCCAGTTTGGGCTTGTCCCCAGTTTAGGCTCGTCACTAGTTTTTGGGCCCGTCCCCAGTTCACGGGCTTGTCCCCAGTTTATTATTTGGGCTTGTCCCTAGCTTAATGGGTTTGATCCCAGTTAACTTTATAAGTTATTTGCAACAGATTTTCTGAGTTCGTTACGAAGATCAAGTCTTATGGATTTTTAAAAACCTTAAATTACCTCTGAAAGGATCAAAGAGGATTCTACACTTATGGTAACTAAAGTCCATTTAGACCTTGTAGTACAATTCCTACTTATAACTTTATTATAAGTATTTTTTGTCTAAAGACTTGACAGTTTTTGAATTATTCCTCTAAGGATATTGAATCCTAAAAACTTCTCCTTATTTTTAAGGATATTCTATCCTATAGTTTTAGCTTAAGAATGTTCTTTCCTAAAAATTTCTTTTTAATAATTCTAAGGATATTCTATCTTAAAATTTTTAAGCATATTCTATCATGAACATTTCTTTCAATCAAAAACAATTTTTGAAATTTTCAATAAAGCTAAATCTATATTAAACAAACTTTCACAATAACAACCAAATAGTTAAAAGTTTTATATTATTAAACATAAGTCACAAGGACTTATCCATAATCCTTAACCCAGATTTCTCCATACAAAAGATGGACCATCCACCCGGGTTAAGCAGGTGTTACTAATTGTTCTTAAGGTGTAGGAAAATAAAAGTCAAAGATACCAAAGGCTTCATCCCCACAAACAGAGGATCAATCCACCTTCGGTACCCCATTGTCTTGAGGATCAGTGATTCTTAAATCCTAATTACTATTTTCTATTACAACCGAATTATCCATCAAAACATCAGCATAAAAAAATGGGCTTAGGCCTTGTCTTCTATATCCTTTATCGCCCATTCAAGCTGCTTCCTCGCCTTCCGCAGCACCCGATCCTTCACCAGCTTTAGCCACATCCTTGACTCCCCTCGTCCCAGCCTCTTTCTCCTCAGCCATCTCAACGTCCTCATCGCCACCAAGAGCCGCCAGAGTATTCTTCCACTTCTGCACATTCCAGGTCGCCTTATCGAAAGCAGGATCATCGGCCTCCATCACCATCTTAATCCTTGCTTGCAGCACCGACCTGGCTGCCCATATCTTAGCCTCTTCTGTCTCTTGCTTGACTTCCTCTTAGGGTTGGGCATCTGTTGTGGATATCTGATCCTCTAGCTGCCTGTTAAGCTGGGCTAAAGCCTTATCCTTGTTGACCACCGCATTCCCTAACCTAGACAGCTTGTCACTCATTTGGCTCATAATCTTTTCATAATGCTCTTTGAAAGCATTCATAGCCTGTAACCGACCATTAAGCAAGGATTAGAAGGATATTGGATCCTTAAATTCAATATAACAGGATACATGATTCTTATAGTGGGGACCATGTCATAATGGGTTTCGGGATCAGAGGACCTCTTTCTCTTGGAAGCAGCTGACTTGGCTCTGGTAGTTGCAGTCTTAGGCTCGGAACTAGTTGATGCCTTCAGAGTTTCCTTCTTAGTGTCTTGAGGAGTGATCATACTATCGATGTCTTCCAAGGAGAACTTGCTAGCAGATTTCTGAGACTTCTTGGCGCCTACAAGATTAAGTTAACAGATAAGTATTCTATCTAATTTTATTTATTTCAGAATTATTATATTTAACTTACTTGACATATTGGAGTCTGAGGAGATCTCACAAAAGGCTTCGATGAATCGGGCTTGGAAAGTTCTTACCTCAGTATCCAGTGCAAGGAACCGTTTTATTTTCTCTTATGTACTAGGTAACTTAGCCAACGAAGTGAAGTTCTCAACTGCAAATAAAAAGAAGAATCAATGTTTAGTTAATCATCAAGGATCCTATCGTAATTAAGGATCCAGGATCCTACCCTTTCTGACCCATTTTGAAGGAAGGTCAGCCCCCCGGGTATGGAGTCACGTTTCACGAAGAAAAACTGATTCCTCCAGAAGGTATCATTCAATGTGACTTTCAAAATCGGATGGGGTTGTCGAGGTTTGGATTTCAATATGAATCGGGCTGGACCATGGGTAGTAAGGGTATACAGATGGGATAACTCTTGAAGGCCAAAGTCAACTTTCTCCTCTTCAATGATTCTTTCTATTGTGCCGAGGACTCTCCACACCATAGGCATAGCTTGGATGAAGGATATGCTAGTGGAACCGAAGAAGCTTTGTGTGAAAGGGGGGAACGGATAACGATAGCCAATAAGGAAAGGACAAGCCGGAAAACACACCCAAGTTTGTGAGTATACGTCCCAACGGACGCTGGAGTCGTACGGTCGGAACACGGTTTCTTGTGGAAACAAAGAACGAAACTCATCGACTTCGGGATCCGTGAGTTTGTAGATTTCAATAGAAGGGTTGGCTATTAGGTCTTGTGGTTACATCTCCGACAGCCCAGAGTCATCGGAAGATTGGTCAGATAGTTTCAGAGAAGGTAAAGAAGATGAAGTGACAAACATTATTATCAAAGCAAAGAAAGTAAAGAGAAAAGAAAGGATACCTGATGTGTCGCATGGATATGTGCTTATAAGAGAGATATAGGGACGGAATATATGGGCGGCTATGATTAATATCAAGGGCTGGATAGTAAATATTTCTGGCAATCGTCTAATCACTCAGTTTTCGCAGAAGATTCAAATTTCAAAATGCCAGCTGTAAGGCATAGATACCCGCCATTTTGGGGGCAATTGTTAGGACTGATATTTTCAATACTGAGGATATATTATCCTTGAAGATGTGTCTGGATCAGTTATCCTCTTGAAGAGTTCCAGAGCCATGTCAAAGATTAAGGATCCTCAGAGGTTGGTATTATTAACAATTGCTTCATGTGTGTAGGTTAATATTCAACAAAAAGTAACGACTTTATGACTGAGTCTACCTTAAAATTTGCTATCGGAAGCTCCTAGCACGTGGCCAATGAGCGTTGGAGGAGTCGTGGAAGAGTGGCGGATAGATAGGGATTATTGTTAATTGTAATTTCCATTATATACACTGAGATAACAATCAATTAGAGGACACTTGTATTCACACACACTCAGAGCAGAACTCATAATTCTCTCTACACACTATCATACGTTGTAACATTGATCGTAATCTCCAAAACACTTGTAACCGTTTTTGATTAATCAATTGGTGATTGACGAGTTGTCATCACCCAGGGTTTTTTCTCCTTTGATCCAAATCAGATCAAAGGGTAATTCCTCGCAACAAATCACGTTGTTCATTCCATCTTTATTCATACAATCGTTGTTGTTAGCATAGCACTATACCTCACTTTTACGAATTTGGATACATTATCCTTAGCAGGTTTCTATCCAAAACATTTTCTACTCAGAGCATCAGCTACAACATTTGTCGTAGTCGTTGAGTAGTTCCAGCCATCTTCGTTGCCTCATATTTAGATCTTTCGGATCAAATATGTGCTGGAGGCTTTTGTGATCGGTGAAAATCATGCATTTGGTACCATAGAGATAATGCCTCCAAATCTTGAGTGAGAAAACAATTGCTCCTAACTCCAAGTCATGAGTTGTGTAATTTTTCTCATGCACTTTGAGTTGTCTTAATGAATAGGAAATCACCTTATCTCGTTGCATAAGCACGCATCTGAGACCTAATCGTGACGCATCACAGTAAACTATGAATCCATCGGTTCCTTCTGGAAGGAACAGGATTGGTGCACTACACAACTTTTTCTTAACCAGTTGGAAAGCTTCTTCTTGCTATTCTGTCCAATCATATTTCTTATCTTTCTGGGTTAACTGAGTTAAGGGTTAGGCTATAGAAGAAAAATTCTCAATGAATCTACAGTAATAGCCAGCTAATCCCAAAAATTGTCGCATTTCAGTGGGTGACCTTGGTGTCTCCCAATTCTTAATTGCTTCAATTTTTGTTGGATCAACATGGATACCATTTTCGTTAATTACATGCCCTAGAAAGTGGACTTCTCGAAGCCAGAAATCGCACTTAGAGAATTTGGCATATAACTTTTCTTCTTTTAGCAGTTCTAGAATCAAATTCAAGTGTTGCTCATGTTCTTCCTTGGTTCATAAGTAGATAAGTATATCATCGATGAATACTATCACGAATTTATCCAAGTATGGTTTACAAACTCTGTTCATAAGGTCCATGAATACAGCGGGTGCATTCGTTAGACCAAATGGCATGACGAGAAATTCATAGTGGCCATAATGAGTTCTAAAAGCGGTTTTATGAACATCTTATTCTGAAACACGTAACTGATTATATTCGGATCGCAAGTCAATATTCGAGTAGTAGCTTGATCCTTGCAACTGGTCAAGCAAGTCATCAATCCTCGGTAGTGGGCACCGATTCTTAATGGTGAGTTTGTTCAGTTCTCGGTAATCGATGCAGAGCCATCTTTCTTTTTCCCGAATAAGATTGGGGCTCTCCAAGGTGAGAAACTTGGTCTTATAAATCCTTTGTCCAGTAATTCCTGAAATTTATTAGATAGATCCTGCATTTCTGATGGTGCTAATCTGTACGAAGATCAAGCTATTGAAGCAGCATCCTAAACCAGATCGATTCTAAATTCAACTTGACGTTGAGGAGGTAACCCAGGCAAATCTTCAGGGAAAGCCTCTGGGAAATCTTGGACTATAGGAATATCGTCTATCTTTCGCTCTTTGGCTTTTGTATCATCTACATTTACGAGGAATGCCGGGTATCCTTTGCGTAGCATTTTATTGGTTTTTGTGATACTAGAGAGTTTTAATTCGGGGTTACATTGATTGCCTTGGATGGTCAGAGATTCACTATTTTGGATTGGTAAATGAACCAACTTATCTGAACATATTATCTCGGCTCCATTCTTGAACAGCCAATCCATTCCTACGACTATATCAAAACTTCCTAGTTCAACGGGTAAGAGATCGATATTGAACCTATGGTTAGCTAACAGAATATTACAGTTAAGTAAGATTTCACTGGTTTCTATTAACTTTCCATTAGCTAATTCGAAAGAGTAATTGGTATCTAACTTACTGGCTTCTATTCCTAATAAAGGTTCGAATTGTTTGGAAGTGAAGCTTAAGTCAGCTCTAGTATCGAAAAACAAATAAGCATAGTGATTATTGACGAGATACGTACCGGTGACCATAGACAAATCCTTCCGGTCCTTTTTCGCATTCATCTCGAATGCCTTGCCCTTGGTGTTTTGACTTTTGAATTTAGCACAGTCTTTCCTGTAATGTCCTTCAACACCGCATTCAAAACATCCCGGGTTTTGGCTTCCTGAATCGGATGGTATGATCTTGGCGTAACAGTCGCGTGTCACGTGACCAAACCGGTTGCACCGATTGCATTTCCAACATTGACCAGTATGATTTTTCCCACACTTGTTGCATGAAGGCGCTTGTCCAAAGCTTCCTCAGGTTCCCTTCGTGTTGGCAGCAAACATCCTTCCAGCTCCAAAGTTCCTCTTGAACTGTCCTCCAGGGTTCCCATTCCATTTCCTCTTGAATTCGTTGGATTTCTGATTCATACCAGTTGAATTTCGTTCGGGTTCTCAGGTGACCACTTTCTTTCCGGTATCTTTCAGTATACCAATGCGAACCCCGTTATCAGTCAAGGATTTTTCCAGTTCTCTGTAAGACTGGATAGTGGTTGGTTTAGAGGAGGTGACCATTCCTCGGATTTCGGGAGCCAAACCCCAGATGTACTCTCAATTCTCGCATATTCAGGTGTAACTAGTCGGGGTACCAGTCGTGCCAATGCGTTGAATCAAGAGGTATATCCTCCGATGTCGGCACCTTCCAGCTTTAACTGCTAGAAGTCATATTATATTTTCTGGAGTTCATTTAGGGGAAAGTATTCTTTCAGTATCATCTCTTTCTATTCTTCCCAGGTTAGACGGTAAGCGGCATGTTCTCCTAAATTTTGTATTATGGAGTTCCACCATTTGAGTGCCTCATCACGGAAGGAACATACCCCATATTTTATTCTTTCAAGAGGGGTGCAATCACTGATTTTCATGACGGATTACATTTTCTCGATCTATCAGATAATTTCCAAAGGTCCTTCGGCATCGGTAAATTCTTTCGGGCCACAACCTTGAAAAGTTTTGTATGAACACCCACGTACCGTGCTACCTGAGGGGTTTTCGTTTAGAGTTTCAGTTCTAGGAGCTTCTCCGGTTATATTATTAGTTGTGTTTCGGGTGTTTTGACTTGAATTTCGTTTAGCCTCACGTTGCTCGAGTGCCGTGTTCACATGTTGAGCTATTAATTGGGCTAATTCTTCTTGAGAAGATTGTAATTTGGATGCTTGGTTGGTAGTAGTTCGTCTTGTTTTAGGCGCTATGATTTCTTTTTGAAAAAGAATATGATTTGTTACTTTTTGGAAAAATATTTTCTAAACTTGAAAAGATTCATATAACATGATTCATAACATATATATAACCATACAAGGGGGGGTTCATTGTTACCAAAACATACAAAATTAGGTGTAATACATACAACACCTTATCAACCCCATCATAGTTTAAGTACCTAAAAGACAACAAGTTTAAAGTTAATTTACATATCATCCTACTAAACTACAAATACTACTTATGAGCCCAATCTAATGTAGGCCCATTAAGTAGTGCACACACGGCTCAATAACTCCGTTCTTCGACTTCAAACCTCCAACCCTTGCCTTGGTGTTCATCCCTATGTTCTCAATGGCGAACACATAGTGACACAAGGCATTGTATGAATAGTCACCGTTGCCTTGTTCGTGTTCGACACCTAGAACACGGTTCACGAGATCGTGGATAATGGTCTCGTAGACCGCGACCCTCCCCTTGAGGGAGATGATGCGCTCACAATCGGTAGGACCCTCCACGACCACTGGCTCCGGTGAGGGAGGCGGTGGTGGTGGTGTGGTCTCAGTCAAAGGGATCACCACAGCATAGGTGGTTGCCTCTCGGTTAGCTCTGGTTCGCTTTCGAGAGTACACCCTAAGGGGTGTAGCCCTTGAAGTCGAACCGGGGTAACCCGAAGCAGCCACTAGTCGGAACTCGATCGGGGATAATGGTGCCCCATCGTCACTCGTCTCGGAATCTGTCACAATAATATGAGGTGGAGCCATCTAAAAAGCATATGAAAGCAAGTTAGTTATAATCAATTATTAATACATCCTTACCTTTCAGTTTCGCGATACGGAAAAGGAGCGTGTGTTTGTATATACGGTTATAGTTTAGAAAATCTTATATTTTCTAATTCTCTATAACTGTTGGCTCTGATACCAACTTCTGTCACACCACGAAAATCTAAACTTATAACAGTGGAAGACTTAACTTAAGTCGTTCGAGTTATGACATATGCCGATAGCCAATAACAATAAATAAAAAATAAAAGATTAACTTTTATTTAATAAAATATTGATACATTATTAGAGTCTTATACATGTGCTATCGCACGATTTATTAAAATCCCATTTTCAACTTTATTCAAACACAAACCGCCCTCCTTTCCATGTCTCTTCGAAACGTTTACTTACCTGAAAAGCATATTAAAATAACGTCAACATGTATGTTGGTGAGTTCTTTATATTAAAAATAACCTACACACGCACACACACACACATAAGTACATATATTATAATATAATGAAAATAAGGCAATCAAAACTTCCATATAAATCATCATGAAAAATCATAATAAATATTGTTATACCAATATATCAAGTAACACAATAACGAATTTATATATCCAATATTTTCATAACATGGTTCAACAACCATTCTTTTTATCATAATCCATTACGATAAGCAACGGTGGTGGCCTTTCCTACTGGTCTTTTAACATGATAATAATATTTTCCAAAAATCGAACTAAACATAAAACGAAACATTTTATCTTTTAAAAAAATCGTACTGTTGTAGACGAGCTAAGAATACAACAAGTGTATGACTATCAAAATTGATAACTCGATACCTACCATACTCAAAATATTCCCATTTTTAACCCAACGCAATTGGAAATGGGGGGCGTCACCCCGACAGATCTACCAATATTTCTGTGCCCTTATTACTTTGGTTAACAGTTATTTAACCAGTTGTTGACTCATCCCACTTTTTACACGGTTTGTAAAATAAAATGCTTTATATAAACTTCAATAAAAATCGATAAAGAATATGCTTTTTCCCCAAAACATAATAAAAACATTTCGAAAATGAGGGGTCGATAGAAAACTCCCGGTTTGAAGCTTTTTGTTCCAAAATCTCGCGTCCTATATTAGTACACGTTTTGTTAATAAAAACTTGGTTTTAGTTTATAAAAATTCTTTTAGTTTATTAATCCTAATCTAGTGTCCACACAAGCACATAAGCAATTAAGTTCCTATTAAGTTAACGAATACGTATAGTTCGGTTTTCGTTAACTATTATTTAAATAATTAAATAAATTAATAAACAATTAAAATATATAAATATAATAAAATATTTTAAGTTTCAGTTGTTGGAAAGTTTAAAGATATTAATATATTTTTTTTCTCAATTCTTGTCGGTTTTGTCGGTTTTATGTTTAAAATGAACCGTTTGGTTTTTCGTATAAAATAAAAATATTAAATCATGAAAAATACTTGTTAAATATATATTAGTCAAGTTTTATAAGTTACCTTGTAAAAATATATCGTTTTCATTTTCGTTAATATTTTCTAAATATAGCAACTTTTTAACGTTTTCGTGTCAGTTTTCGCGACACCCGTTTAGGACTAAGTTTTATCATCTTGTCCTTTTCACATATATTGACTTATATCATATATATATAACTATTTTACAACTTTCGGGGCTGTCCTAAAACAGTACCTAATAGTCTCGGTTTACGTTTAAAAGCCGATTTTTTGACCGTTAAAGTTACCAATGAGTCAAATAAATCAAATAATTCCTAACCAATTATCCTATGAACTAATTACAGATATAATAACACATAATCCATCATAAATTCCAGTTTTGATCACATACTCTCACATGACACATTTAACTTATTTTAAGTTCCTAGGTCATATTCTAAGTTTGTTAACAATGTTACTAATCAAGTTTGTTATTCTTATATGAACAATTATTATATAACCCAAGAATCCATATTTTTAACTTATTTTGTAAGTTCACAATAAGTTAAAATATTACTTTTCAATAAAGCTCTTCTTATTCTATTTTGGAATAATCTAAGTTCATGATTCAAGTATGTCTTTTCAAATAATCAAGTATTAGCTTTTTGATGATTTTATTCTTTAATATTATCAATTAATTCACATCATTCCTATCATCATCAATCTTTAACAAATCACTCAAATAATAAGATTATGTACTCATATGAATATTCTAAATGTTATTCTAACAAAGTTTCCTATCATAGTAACTTTTAACTTTTAATAATTCTAACTAATTCAATCTTTCAAATTTGATTAAGTAAGAATCTAAGTTCATTTCATTCAACCAGTTTGATAGGGTTTCATGCATCCTAAGTGTTCTATTCAAGTTAATTTTCAATTCAACAAAGTTTCTATTTCTAGTAAGTGGTTTGCTAATTCAATCAATGTGCTAACTAATCCATTATGTAATCATGCACCCTATCTTAGTTTAAAGTTGTAATTCATCACATATTGAACACATTCATATCTAGTATACATATCAAAATAAAAATTTTAACTTTTCATTAATTGAAGTTTCCTTTATTAGCAACTTTAACAATGTTTGTCAATCTACCAGTATCAACTATTGGTTCTATGTGTTTACTAGCATGTAACCTATTTCATTTTCATTTATGTTGTTCCATATCACCTATTGATTCATCATTCCATCCAAAATCCCTTAGTTAATTCAAAATCCAAAAATCCCCAATTTTTCAATTATGAACAAGTTCTTGTTTTGCTTATCTCTAACAACAAGTTTCCAATAATTCAAGTCCATATTATCAAACTAATGATCAATAATTATACTAAATCCATTCTAACATCAAACCCTAACATCAAAATCATTCAAGTTTATATAAAACAATCAAAAGATCAACAACACTTCAAATCAAACTTAGCAAGCAATGTATGATCCTTAGGATGAATGTATACATACATACATACATACATACATACATACATACATACATACATACATGCATGCATGCATGCATGCATGCATACATACATACATACATCACCATCCATATTTTCAACTTTCAAGCTCCAATCAACTGAAGAACAACTAATCTAATGCCTCTAATCCTAATAATCAACCTTAATCAAAAACTTACTTGTTGTTCTTGGAGATTTGAAAGATGAGAATGATGATGTTATGAGTGTGATGGTGATGTACTTCTTCCTTAATCTCTTCCTAGTAGTTTAATCTTCTTGTTCTTGATTCAAGTCTTCATGGTTTCTTGATTATTGATTATTTTTGTGTGTGTTTGTGATTTTGAATTTGATTTGTGTGTGGGGGGAGGGGTGTTCAGCCGCAAGATTTAAGGAGGGAGGGAGAGTGGTGTGTAGAGTGATGAGTTGGGAGATCGGTTGAGTGGTGGATAGCTTGTGTGTCTTACAACACAACATTCATCTAGAAGCAACAATGATTAGTAAGATTATATGGAGGCAAAGCATTGGAGCACATGGGAGGTGGCTAGGTGAGGTGGAGGTTGGGGCCGGCCAAGGGGGGGGGGGGTAAGGTGAAGGGTTGGGTTATTTTATAAACAATTTCGGTTAATCGCTTAACGTATTACGTGATTTAGATATCCAAATGGATCCCGTTTTTAATAATTTTTGTCATAATTTGAACGAAATCAAATTCCTGACAGTATGGACTATAAAAACTATTTTTTTGAAAATCTTTTGTGCCGAGTCCTCTCCGGATCCTGTAATGGCTCTTGCATACTTATTTTCCAGTTTTCGCGATTCGAGCCTTCCTAAATTATGTTTTTATATTGTGTCACATGTTTTAGTATTTATTTTGAATTTTTGAGATTATTTAATCAATCTAATGAATTATTTACTTTCTGGATCACTGCCCGAGGATTTTGCACGTTTTACTCGTTTCGTGTCGGAATTTGGACTTTTTGTTGACTTTGCAAGATATAGAACCTTAATAAAGAAAGATTTTATTAATAAAGCGATACAAGGATGGTAAACATGATTACATTAGTGAAACTTTTTGCCAAGTGTTACAGTATAACGCCGAGACATTCTCACAATATATAAGGATCGCATGTGTAGTCGGGACATGAAGTTCAAGAAGGAGGTTACAGATCCAACAAACCTCAGCTGTCGCGTTGGAAACTCCTCTATATTCGGCTTCGGCACTAGACCGAAAACCGTAGGTTGGCGTTTTGAAGACCAAGAGACCAAGTTTGCGCCCATGTAGACCAATTGCCGAAGGTTGATCGTTGTGAGTCGGGACACCCACCCTAATCCACATCCGAATATGTCGTGAGTTTCGTGGATGTAGAGGGAGAAATGACGAGGCTCTGAGATAAGGTACCTTTGATATAGCGAAGGATGCGTTTAAGACACTGAAAGTGCGGTTTCCTTGGTGCATGCATGAAAAGATAAATTTGTTGAACCGCATAAGAAATGCCCGGTCAAGTGATAATGAGATATTATAGAGAACCAGCAAGGCTTTTATATAAAGATCCATTCGTAATGAGTGGGCCGGCGGTAGCACTGAGTTTGGAGCCTGCTTAGATCGGGGTACTTACCGTCCTACGGTAAGACATATCCGCGTGTGAGATTATGTCAGACGCATATGTCAATTGAGATAAGAACAAACCACCTTTTTGTTTTTGAACAGTGATACCGAGGAAGTGATGTAGCAGACCCAGATAGGTCATTTTAAATTATGTTGAAAGCGACTGAATAATTTGTCGAAGTAATGTATCACTTTAGTGAATTAGGATGATATCATCCACGTAAAGTAAGAGGTATGCCATTTGATCACCCTTTTTATAAACAAATAAGGAGGTGTCGAAAATGCTACTCTTAAAACCACACTTCGAAGTATATGCTGCAAACTGATAATACCAAGCCCTCGGAGCTTGTTTTAAATCATACAGTGAGAGATTAAGCTTGCAAACATGTTTGGGTTGCATTGACGAGATGGGTGGTTGGAACATATAAACCGTTTCTTGTAAATAGCCATGGAGAAATGCATTTTCAACGTCAATTTAATGAATCGGCCAAGATCTTGACACTGCTAGACTAAGTACTGTTCGGATTGTAGTGGGTTTTACCACACAGCTAAACATGTCGTCACAATCGATACCCACCGTTTGACTTTTACCGTAACAACTAGTCTAGCCTTGTACCGTTCCAAAGATCCATCGGCTTTGAATATATGCTTATGTAGCCACATGCATCGGATAATATGCGTATTTAAGGTCTCGGTACTAGTTCCCATGTATTACTTTCCAGTAGAGTGTTATATTCGTTAGACATAGCAATTTTCCAGTTTGGATCGATTAGGGTCGAGATATGAGATTTGGGTAGTGGAGAAAGTGGAGGAGTTGTTTATGTGTTTAAGGAGAGAGGGACACAAGGTTTAACAATACCGGATCGAGACCGAGTTTGCATAGGGTGAGAGGAAGTGGAGTCAAGATTTGGAACAGAAAGTGGCGAAGGGATATGTTCAGTTGGTGGTGGGTTAAAAATAAGTTGTGGTATATTATGTGTGGTAGGTGGGCTAGGTAGTGGGCCAAGTGGAGAATTTGGGTCAGAGTGTGATGGAGGGTTGGGTGATTATTCTACAGGAGGTGTATGGATGTTTTGTGTATTCAGTGGAGGTGAGGGAGGGGTGGGTTGGTTAGGTATAAGGGTTGAGGTTGTTGGTTCAGTGAAGAGTAATGGAGATGGGTCCAAAAACGAGTGTATAGGACGTGTATTTTGTGGGGTATTATATGGAAATTTGAGACTGATCGAAGATGACATGTCTCGAGAAAATGGTTTTACTGCTCGAAATATCAAGACATTGGTAGCCGCGGTAGTTCGCGGGATATCCAAGAATGACACAAGGGGTTGAGAGGGGGGCAGTTTGTGAGGTCGAGTAGAAGACATGTTAGGATAACATAAGCAACCGAACACGCAGAGGTGATCGTATGTGGGGGTACAGTGGTAAAGAAGAGACGTAGGGAAGTGGTTGTGGTGTAATTTGGCGGGGAGAATGTTTTT
This sequence comes from Bidens hawaiensis, assembly GCF_021521415.1. Lineage (NCBI taxonomy): Eukaryota > Viridiplantae > Streptophyta > Magnoliopsida > Asterales > Asteraceae > Bidens > Bidens hawaiensis. Next base: position 111,587 of record NW_027491151.1, on the reverse strand, counting down.
AAGGTAAGAGGCTGTGTTTAAGGCCTCAACCCAAAAAGATGATGGAAGGGAAGCATGAGTGAGTATGGTGAACATGATTTCATTTACACGATGAATCATTCGTTCGGATTTCCCATTTTGTTGGGACGTATAAGGGCATGAAAAACGAAGTTGGATATCGTTGTTGGTAGCAAAGTTTTTAAAGTTGGTGTTATCGAATTTGCCTCCCATGTCACATTGAAACAACTGTATTTTCATGTGAACTGAGTTTCAATATATTTGTAAAAGTTGGCAAACTTGTCAAATGTTTCCGATTTAAATCTTATAGGTAAACATGTGTATTGTGTAAAATTATCTGTTAAAACCATATAATATTTGTAGCCGGGATGACTCAAAATAGGTTAAGTCCACAAGTCACAATATAAAATGGCAAACGGTAATAAAGTACAATTAATCGAATCAGAAAATGGTAACGATTTATGCTTGGATAACTGACAATCATGACAAACAAATGGAAATTGTAATTTATTACAAGAAATAAAAGTTATTAGAACGAAGGAACTCCATGACCGGTTGTCCCGGGTGTCAAAGGCGACTGTGCCAAAACGAGGAGTCTTTATTCTAAACAAGACACGGAAACATTTGTGGTGAGTGGATAGAGATTACTTGAGCTATTGTGACGACTCAGGATCATACCATCATTGAAATCCTTCAAAGTGAAACCAAAAGGATCAAATTCAATAGATGTATAATTATCAATATTGATTTTTCGCACAGATATGAGATTTTTAATTATATTAGGATTAAACAAGAGTGATTTTAGGTGTAATGTTTTGTTGGTGTAGGTATGGTGGAAGTTCATGATCCGAGGACTGAAATTTTATTGCCATTTCCTACAAATATTGACTCTATACGTGAATACGGGGAAAAGGTGGAGAGTTTACCTTGAGCATTCATGATGTGATAGGAGGTGCCCATTTCAAAATGCCATGGATCGTTCACATCCCCCGTGTCCATCAAAAGTGTTTGGACTGCATCGGCTAGCTGAGTGGGCTGAAGTGGATCAACTTCAGCGAGATGGGCTTGGGCCTACTGGTTATTAGAGGCTTGCTGGGCAGAATTTGTATTATTGTGCCCACCCCTGTGTTGGGTATGGACAAGACGGAGCCCAATAAGGTGGAAGGGCCTAATAAGAATATGAAGCTAGTGGTAGGGGTTGGACCGGGTAGTGTTGGGAATGGTTTTGACTTAGGGCACGCTGGTTGGTTTTGTTATTCCGGATATTGTCACAGCGAGAACCGGTGGAACGACGAGGTTGGGTGTTGCAGTTTGGTGGCTGGGATGCAATAGCGGCTGCCACAAACGGGGTCAGAGATATGGTTTCGCGAGCCGCGATTATTCTAGCCTCATATTGGAGATTTTCGATAGCATCGTCCCACGGGGGAAGAGAGCGGTTGAGAGTAGATCCGTTAACATCGTACTCTCGAGGCAAACCGCGAACCAAATAGATGATCCGTTGGGTGTTGTTGATTCGACAATCAACAGCCGTGAGTTGATCTGCGGGTTCACGGGCTCGTTGGCAATATGCTTCAAGGGAGGGCATGGCGGCAAGAGTCAAATTGGTAAGTTCGTGTTGAAGCGTCGCGGCCCGAGAACCATTGTTGTTAAGGAACATATTCTCTAACTGTTTCCAGGCCTCTTAGGCGGTAGATTGGTCAACCAAAACCTGATCGAAAAGTTTGTCCGAAAGTGTCCCGTAAATCCATTGTAAGACTATAGTATCAATCTTTCTCCAAGCGAGGTACTCGGTGGATGTTGCGTCCGGGGCCGGCGAACCATCGATGTGTTGAAGCACATCAAACCCTATGGCTTGGAGCTTAAAGAGTTTCACCCACGAATGGTATGAAAGTTTTTCGCCATCGAGAGTACGGATTTGTTGTTGGATATTAGTGACAGTATAGGCAGGATGAAGGGAGGTTGGTTTTGGGTCTGATTTGTCGGACATAAGGACGGGGCAAAGGGTTGTTGATTAGGAAGAATAAACAAGGAGAAGGCAATGATATTATACCATGTAAGAATCAATATTCTTCATTGTTCTATATAATGTATAAATAGTACAATATGAAGAGAGATTACAAGACATATCTAAAGTAATACAATCATTATTAATAAATATAAACAACCTAATAAATACAAAGATACACCAATAATAGTGACCACTAATTATTGGTTAACATGGGAAGAATCCGGCGCCATAATCCGTTGAAACCCATAGCAGCAAGTTCAGATCTCGGATCTCGTTGGCGTACTTTCTCCACGATCTCCGCCATATTTTTTGTGGCGAAGCCCTAATTTATGCTCGTTGCAGCCTATGTTAAGGCTCGCTGGAAAACCGACTGGCCTTTTAAATCGTGATGTCGCCGTTTTCTTTGCGTACAACCCTCGTCACTGCCGTGGGGCCTTATCACAACCACCACTGTAGGATTATCTCTCTCTCCTCTGATTTGTTACTAGATCCGGATTTTGAGTTTGAGTTTGTGATGATTTAGAGAAGATGGGGAAAAGAGTTGTAGGTTCTCTCTCTCTCTCTCTCTCTCTTAGAGGATGTGAAAATAAATAGTTTTTAACATGTGTTTTTATATAAATAGGTGAAATGACAACTCTGCCCTCATGTGTAAGGCACATGATCACCTTAAATTGTTAAAACTAACCGGGTTAGGGCTAAAGGACAACCGTTGTTGGATTTGTAAATGTAAAAGATAAAATATATCAATTTTATACATAAAAGATAATGAGTGAAATTTGGTACAAACATAAAGGACAATATTTGTAATTCTGTCTATGAAAATATCATATAAGAAAAAATATAAAATTTTAAGCATTTGTATTAAATAAACATGTGGAAATTAAAGGTTTTTAAATATTTTTTTTTCTATTGTACCTAATATACAAAATGTTTGAAAATTATCGAATACATAAGACACTAGTTTGAGCTCACCGTGTTACGGGGGTTCATTTAGGTTTTTATTTTTAATCGTTTTACTATTTTATATTATGTAATGATTTATTTTATTTATTAACATAGTTTTGTTTTGATTTAATATGTATATATTAGTTTGTTACATTCATTAATTTTTTTTTACGTTCGGATCTTTCAATTGAGATGTGTAGGTTTTTTAAATTTTCAACGAACGAACATAAATAAACACGAACATGTTTACTTTTGTAAACGAACAAACATTAACACAAATATTTGTCTTATGAAAAGTAGGTGCTTTATGCATGAGATGTGAGGTTGACGATGGTGGGTAGTAATCGAACCGGTGATGGAGAGGATAGACCGGCGACGGAGTATATGTCGAGGAGAGAAATTAAACTAGGGTTTAATGATAAAAAAATTTCACAAATAAATGAGATGTTATAACCCGTTTAAGGGCTATCCAGGTTTGGTGAGTCCCATGACCCGTGAAATTTATTGTTTGATGATTAAGGGGTCATTTCACATATAAATGAGATGTTAGAACCCGTTTAAGGGCTATCCGGGTTTGGTAAGACCCATGACCCGCGGAAATTATTGTTTGATTATGAAATAGTTTCACAAATAAATGAGATTTTATTATCAATTTATGGACTATCCCGGTTTGGTGAGACCCATAACCGCGAATTCGAGTCAAACACATGAGAAACCTCAAATTACAAATCAAGCAATCTAGTAGCCTAAGAGGGGGTGGGAGCAACAAGAGAGTCACACATATGATTTTTTTAGTAGGCATTTATATTGATAGATAGATAGATATATTTAGTTAAAATGATTACGTAACATACAACATATAAAAACCTTTATTTAAATAAATATAGCGGGGAAAAGCTTTAAAAATAATCATTTTTGTATATAATAAAGTTGTTATATGATATATAGTTTAATTAATTTTCTGTAAATAAATGGTTGATGGACGGTAAAGAAAAGCATATCATAACAATATCATGTTTAAATATTTGAAGGCTTTTTTTAAGAAAAAAATTTAATATAATGTAAAAATTATTGGATATGTATACGATATTAAATTTAAAAAAATTAACCACATGATTTTAAATAATGGGTAAAGTTAAAATACAGAGAAAAACAAAAATGAGAATAGTGAGAAGCAATCCAGTCCATTGATCTTATATTTGAATGGTTGTGATTAATTTAATAAATAAAAATTGATGAAAAGGGTATGAAGGTAATAACCCACCTTTGTTGACTTTCTTTCTCCACATGCAAGGCACATGCCAATTCACCAATCATTTTAAAATGTCCATAACTTTTTCATACGACATTATTTTTTGAAAAAAAATTCACCATAATAATAAACGTTTTTTATCTTTATTATGAGTATCATATTGTTATATAAAAATAAAAAAAAATAATGGGTTTTTTAATTTTGTGTTTTTTTGTTGTTCATTGTGTCATTGTGTAATATGTTGTTTCCATTTTGTTTTACGTTTCAAGTTATTGTGTTATATATATTCACCATTGTGTCTTACGTTTTAGGCCATTGTGTTATGCGTATTCACCATTGTGTCTTACCTTTTAGGTCAATGTGTTATACGTATTCACCATTGTGTTTTACGTTTCAAGTTATTATGTAACATGTATTAATCATTGTGTTTTATGTATTAGATAATTTGTTGTTATTTTATCATTATTTTTACATATTATTATTACACAATGGTGTTATTAGTATTTAAAAAACATAATGATGAGTTGAAAGACACAATGACGAAAAAACACAATGACGAAAAAAGACACAATGATAAGCGAAAAGACACAATGGTGTGCGAAAAAAGACAAAATGGTGTGCGAAAAGACACAATGGCGAAAAAAAACACAATGGTGTGCGAAAATACACAATGGCGAAAAAAGACACAACGATAAGCGAAAATACACAATGGTGTGCGAAAAGACACAATGACGAAAAAAGACACAATGATAAGCGAAAAGACACAATGACGAAAAAAGACACAATGATAAGCGAAAAGACATAATGGTGTGCGAAAAGACACAATGATAAGCGAAAAGACACAATGGTGTGCGAAAAGACACAATGGTGTGTGAAAAGACACAATGACGAAAAAAGACACAATGATAAGCGATAAGACACAATTGTGTGCGAAAAGACACAATGACAAAAAAACACAATGATAAGCGAAAAGACACAATGGTGTGCAAAAAGACACAATGACGAAAAAAGACACAATGATAAGCGAAAAGACACAATGATGTGTGAAAAAACACAATGGTGTGTGAAATGACACAATGATGAAAAAAGACACAATTATAAGCGAAAAGACACAATGGTGTGCGGAAAAACACAATGACGAAAAAAGAGAAAATGATAAGCGAAAACACAATGGTGTGCGAAAAGACACAATGACGTGATTTTCGTTTTAAATTTTATATAACAAAAATCATACTCATATTAAAGATAAAAAAACGCTTGTTATTATGATGAATTTTTTTTTTTTTAAAATATCATACGGAAAAGTTATAAACGTTCTAAAATTATGGGGGTATTAACATGTGCCTTGCATGTGGGGAGAGAAAATATGTACAATTACCTTTATACTCTTATATCTTTTGTCCCAATTTGACACATGTCAATTATTTATAGTTTCTAACACTTCTCATTTTTATTACCCTTTGTAGAATAACTTGACCATTTAAATAATATATCGATTAATATAAATAACATAAATTATTTAGTTTAATAAAACAATTAACTGATTCATTTATAATTACTAAATTTAAAACTAACTGTATGTTATTAATAGTAGGAATTAAGAAGATAAAATATTATAGATTGACAAATAAATAGATTAATGAATTACCATATTTAAATAAATGAGTTAATAGTTAAATAACTTGTGATGATTAACGCGGAAATGACAACAAAACTCTTATTCTTTTATATAGAGTATAGATAAAATGCCCGGACCCTTATACAAACATATTTATATATATATAAACTTTTTGAAAAAGAAAAAAATGTGCCCTGCCCAAGTGTCCTAAAGCCAACCATGTTTACCAAGGTCGGGCCTGGCGACACTAACTGTAACAGTCGGGACAACGAAGTGACGTGGTGGCGGAGGTGGCAGGGGCATGGGCATGGGTGGGGTCGGCGAAGTCGACTATGTAATGTTTTGGGATCCTGATGACCGCCAGATTGTGGCAACACACAATGGCGATGGTGGTGTTAGCCTATTTGAATCCGTTTTAAGTTATCAAGTTTTATACGTGTTACATGTTTTGAACCATTGTATAATTTAAATGGATTCAAATAGACGCATTATATTAATTAAATTGCCAAAAGGGAAACCACATGCAAAAGTTTTTTTCAACCCAAATCTGCCCATTTCTTAAAGAAATGTATTGGCTCCTAAAAGTCTGGTAATTAATATTTTCAAAGTTGTATGTTAGTTGCCAACATTTGAATCGCTAAGTTAAAAAAAAATAATTGTTATAAACTTATAATATATATTCAAATATACTAAAAAATGTGTTTTAATAGTAATTTAAGGTGAATTTACTCGCCTCGACATCTCGTATGCGGTTCAGCAGGTCTGCATGCATATGCACGCACCTTATCTCTCCCACTGGAACGCTCTGCTCCGCATTCTCCGATACTTACGAGGCACTCAACATCTCGGCCTCACCCTCGGCAATTCGGGTAATCAGCAGCTTCGTGCATACACGGACGCCGATTGGGCGGGCTGTCTGGATACACGCAGATCTACATCCGGCTTTTTCGTCTACTTTGGCGACAATCTTCTCTCATGGTCGTCAAAACCTCATAAAACTGTGTCACGTTCTAGTACCGAGGCCGAGTACCGGGGCGTCGCCAAAATGGTTGATTAAATTTGTTGGCTACGAAATTTTTTGGTTGAACTTCAACGACCGTCATCATCAGCCTCTTTAGTCTATTGCGACAACATCAGTGCAATTTACTTATCTGGTAACCCCGTACAACATCAAAGAACAAAACACATTGAACTCGACATTCACTTTGTGCGGGAACAAGTGCAACAAGGGAAGTTTCGAATTCTACATGTCCCTACGCGATATCAGATCATGGACATTTTCACGAAAGGGCTACCGAATATTTTATTTGAAGATTTAAGATCCAGTCTCAGCATCCGAGAACCTCCCGCTTCAACTGCGAGGGTTTAATAGATTATAATTACATATATATTATATTTGTATAATTAATGAGATAATCTTATATCAAAATATGTGTATCTCTTAGTATACGTTTGCCTATTAAGGAGGTTAAATTTATGAGATTGGGCAAGCATTCAATAATAATATTCCTATCAATGCCATTGAAATTGACCCATTACAAAAGGATTTTAGTGTATGTATGTACACCTCTTGAAGAAGCACAGTTCCAACCCTGGATAGGCTAGACCGATGGTTCACCAGGATACGGGTCAAATAACTAACAATCCGATAGTATAAGCTCAACTCTACAAGTCCAATGACGGAAATCTGCAAAGCAGACCACCGTGAGCTCGTTAAGAGAATGACAAGAAAGTGGGGGGGGGGGGGTATTCCCGTAACCACCCCCCGCGTGAGAATAAGTACCGTTCTAAAGAGAGAAATTACTTTAAGTAATTGATGTAATATGTGAGGTGTGTATGAATACCTTGTGATGATGGAGAAAGTATTTATAGCCGAAGGGTAAGGGAATATTATTGGTACAACTGTTCATTTCTAGAAGATTCCTTTTGAAACAACCTGGACACGTGTCTGCATACGATAGGATGGGACAACTGGCCATGTGCACGGTTATAACAACCTTGCCATGTGTCCTTCTCCAATTAGCTATTACATCACGTGCATTCCAAGGAAAGATCTCCGCGTAAATCTTCTTGAAGGAAGTTAGTTACAACTGATTTGCTGACGTCACCCTCTAGTCATCTTTGTGTACGGAAGAAATACCTTGCGGATGAATTCTGAGGACGTCCTGATCGACCCACAGATGGTCTCTGGAATTATCTTCTAGTCTTCCTCTGACCTTAGTTATGCGGGTGCTGGGAATGTTCCGTGGGTGACTTCTGAGGAAATCTTGAATGACCCGCGGATGGAAGGGGTATTGTTTTCTCAAGTTTGACTAAAAAAAGACTCAATTTTTTAGTCAAAAGTTTATAATCCTTTGAGGGATTTTATTCTATGTAAATAAAGTATAGAATAAGGTAAATAAAGTAAAGAATGAGTAAAATAAAGGTCTTTTAGGTTCTTTATTTATTTTATTAAGTTTGATTTAGTAGATTATTAAAGAGATAACTTTGAGAGATAAACAACGAGAACTAAAAGTTCCAAACCAAAATGTTTGGTTTTACTACTAGCGTATGGAATCAAAATTTTGTTATTTTGAGTTATTTTTTATACAATTTTCGCCGATCTTTGACATATCTAAATCTAAATTTCTTTTTTATGAAGAGAATCTTATTTAGACAAAAAAAATATATATAGATAATGAATAAGAAAAAAGAATTCGTAATAAAGAATTCGTTTTGAACAATAGATGTCTTTCACATACAACTATAACAACGAGTAACCATTTAAAGGGTATTTTGGTCTTTTCACTACCCTACCTCCATACCTCTTCTTCCTATTAGATCAGTTGAATACGAGCAATGTAGCTATTGGTAATTCCTCATATACGTGTACATAGCTCTTGAGGATTTCTTGTATATATACGTGTATAGCCTTTGGTGATTTTTTCCTTAAATTAAATTGTTATACGGATCATACCAATAATGTGTGTGACATTATTATTACCAGTCACAAGTCAGTTTTCTAGTAATTATGAAGGAGTTAGAACATAATGAACTTTTTTATATATATAAATAGGAGTGAAGGTTTATTGTATTCGAAATTTTCTCATAAAACATGGCATTTTTCAATTTATGTTTTTCTTATTTAAGGCAGTACAGAAAGATATTTCAAAACGTGCACGTGATAATTGAATTTGACTTTTGATTTCAAGTTGATCAGTATAGTAGGAGAAGAAAGATATTTGATAATAGGAATATTGTGAGGTGGCAACATGCCATGTGGAAAAGCATATGACACCTGGCACTTCCATTCCCTTAACAGAACAAACAAACTTCATCAAACTCAAACTCCACATTCTCTCTCTCTCTCTCTCTCTCGCTCTAATCAATGGAGATGACCGGAAACAACGCCGGTTTGAATGGCGAGGAGAGCTCGTTTATGGTAATATTATTATTGGTTCGGATCATATACAAATGAAGTTAGAATCAAGTAAATAATTATGTAATCACAACACCACTTGTATATATAATTACCCTACTTGATTCCCACAATTAGCACGTTAATTTCATTTATATGTTAACTTTCCCCTATTATTATTGTTATTATTTATTTATATTAAAATTAATTAAGGTTCTTAGTTTTCGAATGTGTTTGAGTAATGATGATGATTATGATATTATCTTTCGTGGTCCGAGATTAATGATTTCGTGTTGTTTGTTGAGGAGATAATAAGTATGATTGTATTTGTTTAAGTTCAACTTGTTAGAATATATGCATAAATGAAATTTGACCCCAAATTGGTTATTCGGTTACGAATTAGTTAACCGAAGAATTGAATCACTTAATTGGTTATGATAACAAAACACTACATTTTGAAAACCGAATTCAATACTCAAATTAGTTATTTCGTTATGGTTACAACCTCCAAGTTGGCTAACCGAATCTCTTAGTTGGTTATGGCCACCGAACTAGGTATTTTATGTAACCGATTACCGAATTGTTTACGGTTAAAACTCGAACCGAATGAATAACTGACTAAGAATATGGTATCGGTTTAGTAGGTTTCAAACCAAATTATGAACACCCTTATATTGAATGGGTTCACATGAAAATGGAGCCCGGGATAAATAATTAGGGGGCCGGGCAAGTCACCATTGTTTGTTTGAACAAACGTGCGTTGAGATGTTTTTTTCATTGCTTATAACAGGTAGATTTATCCTTGTTGATTGTTTGTTTGTCAATTGTTGTCTGAACATGTTTCATGCAGGTTACTGTTTCTTTGTTAATTGTTGCCTGAATGTTTTATGGTTGCCGTTTGTTTGTGTGCAAGCAATTTTTGACCTATTAATTAGAGTGTTTAAATAATATATGCAATTTTAATGTTTTTTTTTTCACAAATTGCGGATTCAGGAATCCCCAAAACAAGAATCATCAGAGATTCAGAATGGACCGATGAAAAACATAGTTTGTACTTAAAGTCAATGGAAGCCTCATTTGTTGACAAACTATATAACTCACTGGATATGCAATGTTGGCAAACTCAAAACGAGTGCTCATCGGATTCATTGTCATCAAAGAAAATTCATGGCCAGGTTTTAAAATTTTTACATTCTTTTTTCAATATGATTGCATGTAAATGCAATGTACCTCCATTCATAACCAACAGGGATTTCAAAATTATCATGTAAAGGACGGCGTTATAAGTTTATAACCTAATAAGGGACCCGCATAACTGTACTGGTAATACCACCCCCTCCCCCCCGAGGGACCGGTTTTGGGCCCCAAAAGCGTTGACTAGGCGCACTTCTCACGTTTTCCGCCATTTGGGGTTGGCTTTGGACACCCGTTCATCACAATGATATGTGTGTATTATTTAGAACCAAACACAAACAACTTTTAACATGTTAACAAACAAAATATATTATTATGATACAACTATTGTTGTTACGATACAACTTTAAAGTAATTATGTTTGAACAAAAAACAATTATTATTATGATACAACTTTAAGGTAGCGCAATAATAAATACTCCATTTCATTTATTACACTACAATTTAATGAATTACAACAAGTATTATTACACTAAGTCAAAACTCTCGGAACATAATGATTAAGTTATTCGTACGCTTTCGCATGTGAACCCCTATTTGAACCCGATCTAATCCCTACATGTGTGTGTACACATATATAGTTATGAAAAAGCAAATTTTATTTTGGAAGAATTGCATGCATCTCCATCTAAACGTAATAATAAGTAAAACAATTACATATTTTCTCAAATTACAAGTTTATGCTAAATGTTAATTAAATTTATAAATGTAAAACACCTTTATTTTAAATAATCATTTTTAAATTTTGTACAAGCTTACGTTAAATAGTTTTTATTAAGTAACTTTAAACACTTTAAGGAAAAATGATTTTATATGGTTTACTATTATTACAATGTTTGGGTAAAGCTAAAATACAAAAGACAACAAAAATGAGAAGGGTGAGAATGAATTTAGTCCATTAATCTTATATTTGAATAGCTGAGATTAATTTAATAAATAAAAATTGATGGAAAATGTATGAAGGTAACAACTCACATTTGTTGACTTTCTCTCTCCACATGCAAGACACATGTCAATTCCCCCATCGTTTTAAAATGTCAATAATTTTTTCATATGACATTATTTTTTTAAAAAAAAATTCACCATAATAATAAGCGTTTTTTTATTTTTAATATGAGTATCATATTGTTATATAAAAATAAAAAAAATTAATGGGTTTTTTTAATTATGTTTTTTTTGTTGTTCATTGTGTCTTTTAGTTGAATTTCCATATGAATTGTATTATAGATTTTGATCATTATATTTTTCAATTGGTCATCATATTAAAGACAAAAATTAAAACAAAGATTACGTCATTGTGTCGTTTTGTTCGTCATTAACTTTTAGTCATTGTGTAATACGTTCATTGTATTTTATTCGGATTGACATGACAAATTCATTTAATTTGAGAAAAATAGTATTGCGTTCATTGTATATTATGTTCAAGTCATTGTGTAATATGTTGTTTCCATTGTGTTTTATGTTTCAAGTCATTTTGTTATATATATTCACCATTGTATCTTACGTTTTAGGTCATTGTGTTATACGTATTCACCATTGTGTCTTACGTTTTAGGTCACTGTGTTATACGTATTTACCATTGTATTTTACGTTTCAAGTTATTGTGTAACATGTATTAATCATTGTGTTTTATGTATTAGATAATTTGTTGTTATTTTATCATTATTTTTACATATTATTATTACAAAACGGTGTTATTAGTATTTAAAAAAACATAATGATGAGTTGAAAGATACAATGATGAAAAAAGACAATTGTGTGCGAAAAGACACAATAACGTGATTTTTTTTTTAAAATTTTATATAACAAAAATCATATTCATATTAAAGATAAAAAAACGTTTGTTATTATGATGAAACTTTTTTTTTTAAAATAATGTTATATGCTTTACATTTTTAAAAAATAATGATGAATTTTAAAAAAATATCATACGAAAAAGTTAATAACATGTGCTTTACATGTGGAGAGAGAAAATGCGTACAATTACCTATATACCCTTTTTCTTTTGGTCCCCACTTGACACATGTCAATTATTTATGGTTTCTCACACTTCTTATTTTTGTTACCATTTGTAGAATAACTTGACCCTAAAATGTTTACCTTTTATTATGTTTATAAAAATTAATATTTTTATCAAAATAAAAGGACTGGTGGTTAAAAATAAATATAAAAAAGTGATGATGATGTGATGTGACAGTGTTTACGGGTCTCCTCGTTGGGAAGGTTTTTTTTGTTTTTGAAGAATAAATGTTTTTCTAATAAAAGTTGCTCTAAGGTTTTTGTTGTTTTTAAAAATTTTCAAAAGACAAAAAGGCAAAACAGGTCCTTTATGTTTGCACAGTTTTTCAATAGACGTCCTTTAGCAAACTTAATAGCAGAAAACATCCTTTATGTTAAAAAAACGTTGCACAGTTCGTCCTTTTCACTAACGAGGGTTAGTTTTTCTCGCTAAATCAAGTCATGTGCACCTCATGTGAGGGCAATTTAGTCTTTTTACCCCCTCAAGAGTTACTTGTGTAATTGACTAAAAGTCTTGTTCTTTAAGTAAATAAAAGTTTTTTTTTTCTTTTAACCATCTTCTTCCTCCAAATGTTTATAACCCACCGTTAACATCACAACCAAACACCAGCCACCACCCATCATCACCATCCCATCTGACCTCCCACAAGCACATACCCACGGGTAAAAACCCCTCTTCTATAAACCCTAGTCCCATCAGAAAAATTCACATACAAATTCACCAAATTCTCAAATTCACCTTGATCATAATAATTACCACCACCACCACCACCCGATTTCCACCCGTCCGATGCGATTTGAAAGAACATCGCGTCGCGAATCGAGCTTCCGACTCCAATTTCGCCTCTTGGTATTTTGAATCCAACCGTTCTCCTGCGAAGTCTTGGCGAGTCACCGGCGGTAACCCGATTAAATTCAAGAAATTGGTGAATTCTGGGTGCTTGAGGCTCGAAAAGGGAACCGACCCACCGTGTCCGTACACTCAATCGGATAATAACTCCAGTGATGAATCAATTTGGCGTTTTGTTAGGGTTTGATAAGATAACAATTTGGGGCTTTTAAGCTTTTTAACACTATCTTCAAACATAGCTAAAGCACCCAGATCTTCCTTCCCGCCGGATAACATATACGGCATTGCCGGTTCGATCATGGTCACCGTAGAAGGGTGTTCTCCTGGTGATGAACGGTGGACGGCGGTGTGCCGGTGATGAACGGTCGGGTGTGGGTCGGATCTGGTGGTTGGTGGTGGTGTTGTCGGGTAAGGTGATACGTGGTGGTGTTTTGACGGAGATTAACTGGGTCTATGGTGGAGGTTAGTGGACGTCCGGTAGAGGGGATTAACTGGGTCTATGGTGGAGGTTAGTGGACGTCTGGTGGAGGGGATCAACTGGGTCTGGTGGTGGTTGATTTGGTGTGATGGTGGTGGCGATTAACTTGGTCTCCGGTGGAGGTTAGTGGTGGTGGTTTAAATAGAGAGAGAGAGAAAAGAATGGAGGGAGAGAGAGAGAGAGAGAGAGAGAGAGAGAGTCTTTTATATATATATATTATGTTTTATTTTTAGTTATTAAATCTATTTATAAATTTACAAATATACCCTCATGTGCATTGCATATGACCAAATTTAACGAGATTATTTAACTGAGTTAGGGTTAAAGGACAAAACATGATAGAGTTTTCAAATATAAAGGATGTTTTCTGCCATTAAGTTTGTTAAAGGACGTCTATTGAAAAACCGTGCAAACATAAAGTATCTGTTTTGCCATTTTATCTTTCCAAAATTAGAAAGTATGTTTCTGACATCATGTATGTTTCAGTTTAAGGTTTTACAACACGGATTTTGGTCAAGGGTTGATTTCAAGAGAGAAAGCGTGGCACACAATGAAGTAAACCGACACAATGTTTCATCTAGCAATCCATGGATTCAACATTTTAGAAACGGGAATAGGCACGGATCTATAGAATCTCCTTCACCACGGGCAAAACTGTCATCAACTATTTGCGGTACCACATGCCCTTCTATACAACATACTTACATCATATGAGACATATTCATCGTATTAAATATTATTCCATAGTTTTGTCATACTCTTAAAGTTGCAGAGGTGATGGATCAAAACTTTGTTGAAGAAGATTTTGCAACACAGTTGATGAACACATGTTGTAACAAGAAGAGGAAGGGTAGTTATGGTGAATCAGAATCAGGCAATGATCAGGTACAACCGAAAGTTAATAATAAGAAACTACTGTTGTTATTATAGTTCTCATCCTTTAATTTTATATCATATTGCACCAATCGTCTTTCAGCTACAGGAATCATCGTTTACGTTTATGGTTTGTCACACATTTCGTCCTTGTCAGTAACTGATGTTAGATTTTTTTGTTAAATGGCCAATGTTATATTTCTTCCTTTACACTAACTAATGTTATTTCGTCCTTTTAAGTTTTTGTTTTATACTACCGGCAGTTTAGCCATTTTATAAAAGTTAAACAGAGAATATAACATTAGTTGGTGTAAAGGACGAAATGTTGACAAACCTAAAAATTGTAAAGGACGATTCCTGTAATTTTTTTTATGTCTAAGGACGATTCGTGCAATATGATATAGATCCCTAAATACGATAACTGCGATTAACTCTTTTTTAATAAAGCTGGAAAAGGGGTTAAAAACTCAAAATGGCTAGTTCCTAGTCCGGTCAGGTTGGCTAGAAACACTTTTGGTCTAATCTTCTAAACATAGATAGTTTATAATTACAGTTTGCGAACTATAATTTCTTAATAGTAGTTGCTTTTTGAATAAAAGAATTTAAGGGTTGTACGCATTGATAACACTATCTGTGATTTTCAACCTGTTTGACTCGTTTCATTCTTAGCTAAAAATTCTTTTTCAACCCAATTGATCTGATTAAACAAAACGTAACCCAAATTGACTCATTTATAAGTGACGGATCTATATTGCCACCTCTAGTTTGTAAGATCGCATTGTCGTGCACATGGGTCATTCTTTTTTTCTTTTATCAGGTTGCTGCAGCTTCCTTTGGGCACTTCTCCTATAACAGAAATCACTGATGACCTTATATCTATGGCATCTTTAAGGTTTCTTGCGGTGTAGTTACGATTGGTGATAGGGAGTTAAAGACGGCTTCACTAGAATTTTTTAACCATATGTAACACGAGATTATTAACATGTGCTAGACGCACTAGAAGCCGTTAGCTAGTATGATGTTGATGCAGAATCCTATATAAGAATTAATCATGTTCGTATATCACGCGACTTCACAAGATACTAACATAACATGAGATGATGATGATGATGATGATGATGATGATGCATACATAAGCTGTAGATAATATGGATAGTCGCAACACATTGCGTGTTGAAGTCGATGATTCGTTATTTGTCTGGCGGTTTGTTTCTTTTACTTGCTGTTTCAGGGAGGAATCAGGTACTGGTTTTTGTAAACAAAGTCTAGTTCAACTACATATATTTAATAAACAACATCATTCTTATTCTTATTCATGTATTATTCTTGTTTGAATGCCTCCCTTTCTTCCTGCACAAAAACAAACAAATTCTGGGTATCAACGATCGTTTCTTTTTCTTTTGAGCCGCTGCAGCCTTCCGTCTTTGCTCGAATTCAGACCTCCATGTTCTAAGCTCCCGTTCCACCACCAATTTCCCTTCTTTCGCCCTCTCCGCCTTTTGAACCGTAGCGGAGAGCTCTTCCTTCTTCAAAACATTATCACGCTTTACTTGTTCAAGCTTCTTCATCGTTTCCAGTTCAGACACTTTAGCTAAATCAATTTGAGAAATGGCTTTTGAAACGCGATCGTTAGCTTCATCCTCGGCTTCCTTGGCTTTCCGGGTTAGCTCATGGTATTTGTCCACAGAAAGAGTGATTCCTGACTCGGGTTCGCTTTCATCGCTTCTTGCCGACTCGCTCTCCTCAACCGCGCTAATCGCTCCATGAGCAAACCTTTTATAAGATAGAATGTATAAGTTAGGCTTTATTGTTATATTATTACTATAGTTAGGAGATATTGTTTGACTAGGTTTATTCTTTTACCTATATATATATATATATATATATATATATATATATATATATATATATATATAGTATATCAATAATACAAACGCCAAATTGAGGTTTTTGTTATTCTGTACCTTTGTGACGCGCGTGCTGCCTCGACCTCCCTTACTGCAGCATTTAGTTTACCCATCACTCTGCCTTCTCCTTTTTTGGCTTGTTTTGCTGCTTTTTTGGTTTCCTTCAACTCTTTGCGTGCTTTTCGTGCACGCGATTTAGCCTGATCCATTTCTTCGACTGCTTTGTCTACTTGTTTCGGCATCTTCTCTTTCATTTCGTTTATTGATATTTCAGAAACCGTTCTCATTAAATTGGCTTCGAGAGACAGCATCACAACCGCCTCCGTCCCACCATTCTGTTTTACCGCCACAAGTGTCGCTTTCTCTTGTTCCAGCTCCGAGGTTAACGAATTAACATTTAGTTTCATATTATTCACTTCGCTTTTTCAATATTATTCCTCACTTCTTCGAGGTGGGTTTTCGCTGAATCGACCGCGGTTTGTGTACCTTTGTGAGTTTCTTCCATGTAAGACGCGAGTTCGGCTTCCAAATCGCGAAGCAAAACCGAAGCAGCGTCCAGTTGGCTGATCTTTTCCAATTCTTCTTCTAACTGCTCCAGTTCTTGTTCATACTCCAAAGCTACTTCGGTTCGGTGTTCTTCAACCTCTAAATAAGCACCGTGGGCCGACTCTAACGCCTCTTTCGTGGTTATCCGTTTAACAGTCAGATCTTCAACAATTTTCTCAGTTTCTGTAGAACTAGACTCAGCCTCTTCAGCATCCTTTATAGCTAAATCTCTATCCGGTACAAGTAAACTATAATCTTTTTCAAGGTTTTCGAGCTCGAGTTTAATCGCTTTGAGTTCTGAAACCGCCGCTTGATATCGAGCCTGTGCAACTTCTAATTGTGCCTTGGCAGCCACACTAGATTCATCTGCAACACCTTGATGTAATTCATCCACTCTTAGTAATGTGAGTTCGGCATCTTGTTTTACTTGACTCTCTTTGGTCTGGGCTTGCTCCAGATGCAGTTTCAAATCCCCTATACACTTCTTTGCACTCTCGAGCTCTTTTAAGACTTGCTCCTTTGATTCTTCGGCGGCTTCGGACTTTTTCTTTAATGGTGGGAGCTCTTCTTATGCTTTTCGTAGTTCTTGTGCTGCTCGCTTGCGCCTCTGCATATCACGAACAAAGTTTAGAGATAAAAGCATAATATAATATCAAGTAAACTTATAATAACTCAGATTGTACCTCCGCGATCTGAACCTTATGTTCTTTCCAGTCCACAATTTCGCTGAACATGGAAACGGCATCTTTAACCGACTCAAAGGGCGTCGTTGTATCAACATCTCCTAGTCTACTCTCGGATTTCTCAAGCCTTTTTTCTACATGACCAAGATCTTGTGCCGAATGACCATCATGTTGACCCGTAAAATCGTCTTCTTCAATACGACAGTCACCCTTAGGACCACCTTCTTGAACATGGTCTTCTGTTTGAGGTTCTATTTCTCCGTTCCTGACCCGATTACCCGATCCTTCACCATTATCCATTCCACAATGGTTCTAAACAAACACCTACAATTTAAGTTACACCATCAAAATCATGATCTTAAGCATCATTCATACAAAATAATACGTAACCAACATATTATAAGCAAATTAAATGCATACCGGGAAATAACAGGAATACAATCCAAAGGCTTATTAAATCTGTCGCCGTAAATTGCCAACGATAACTTGATCAAATCGAATAAGCCAACGATTATCGCTTCGGAAATTACCAATAACCAAAATCAATCTAAATGAAAATGATGATCAATTGATAATGAAAGCAAAGAGAAAAATTTGAAGGAAATAATTATGGCAACAAAAAGAATCACAATTTCACCACAATTTGATCTGGTAAGGGTGATGTTTTTTCTTTGTTTTTTTTATGTTTGTTGGGTTTCTCTATTTTTAGTTCAAAGTATAATGCTGTTCCTGATTTTTAGTTCAATTTGATCTGGAAGCGTGCTATTCTACCCAAATCAACGCATGATAGTGTAGACCCATAATTTGTTAACTATGATCAAAGTCCAACGAGTTACGAGCCTTCCAAAGACACCAAAACAAGGAAAGAATGATAGTGTAGACCCATAATTTGTTAATTATGATCAAAGTCCAACGAGTTACGAGCCTTCTAAAGACACCAAAACAAGGAAAGAATGACTACCATTTGTGGTCTGATTGCGGTTGCTACTAAAAGAGATTGGCCTCTTTTTCAACTTGACGTCAACAATGCTTTTCTTCATGGTGATTTAGATGAGGAGATTTATATGTCTCCACCACCTGGAATGCAGCTTCCACATAACCAGGTTCTTAAACTTCAAAAGTCTTTGTATGGTTTAAAACAAGCTTCTCATCAGTGGTATGGGAAGTTATCTTCTGCCTTGAAATCCTGGGGTTACGTTGGTTCCCAAAATGATCATTCTTTGTTCTCAAATTCCATGGGATCTTCGGTGGTATATGTTGCCATTTATGTTGATGATATTTTGGTCACTGGTAACAATATGGAAGAGATAAACAGTTTAAAAAGTCTTCTGGATACATCATTCAAAATCAAGGATTTAGGATCTCTTAACTATTTTCTGGGATTGGAAGTTCTTTACACTACTGACAGTGTTATCATGTGTCAACAAAAGTTTGTTACGGATATGCTTTCAGAATTTGACACTTTAGCTATTCCCGTAACCAATTCTCCTTTACCCCATCACTTACAGCTCAAAATTCATGAAGGCATTCCATTACAGATCATTTGCTTTACCAAAAGCTTGTTGGTAAACTCAATTATCTTACACACACAAGACCAGATATTGCTTTCGCCGTTCAGTTTTTGAGTCAATTCATGCAAGATCCACTATTGCCTCATTGGAATGTTGTTATGCATACACTTTCTTATGTCAAACGCACTGTGTCTCAAGGATTATTTTTCAACAATAAATCCTCTTTTGAATTACCAGCCTTTTGCGATTCTGATTGGACAGTTTGTCCCAATACACGACTCTCTTGGTGGATCTCCAATTTCTTGGAAATCAAAGAAACAACCTACTGTTTCTTTAAGTAGAGGCTGGGTATCGATCGCTTCGTCGTGTGACTGCCAAACTTGCTTGGTTAATGCGACTCCTCACAGAATTTAATGTTCCGGATCTTGTTCCTACACTCTCAAATGTGATAGTCAGGCTGCAATTTATATTGCTAAGAATCCTGTTTTTCATGAGCGAACGAAACATATCGAGACTGATTGTCATTTTGTTCATGAAAAGCTCCAAGAAGGTCTCGTAACTTTGGTACATACTAATTCGAAGGATCAGCTTGCTGACATTTTTACGAAAAGTCTACCAGGACCTCAATTTCACGAGCTATTATGCAAGTTGGAGTTTTCTCAACCTCCAACTTGAGAAGGGGGGGGGGGGGGGGCGTATATGTATGTACATATACGCCCGTGTATCTTCTTATACGGGCGTAGATGTATATACATATACGGTCTTGTATAGTGTGTGTGTATATATAGTTTTGTGTTTGTTATTTGAGTTAGTTGTAACTGTAATCTCTCAGATAATAAAATTTATTTTCTTTCTTTCTTCACATGCTATTCGTTCTTTGAACATTAACATCCAATATGGTATTTTCAATACTTCCAATTTTTCAACAATTAACCATTTCCATTTCCGAGTACTCCGAGTACACTTAACTCCCTAGTTGACATCATGTCCGTCATAACAACTTTTGCAACCTTTAACCAACTGATAGTATTGTAAACATATCTTTAGAATCCCACCACCACTAGTTGATCATTACATATGCACTACTTCATGAGAGGCTAGGCCGGGTGATGATCAAGTGAACTACTAACCCACCTAAACGGAGGACGGATATCGGATTTGAGAATGGGGAGACGAACACGAGAAGCTAGGGTGTGTATGTTAGATTAAGAAAATATATTATGAGAGAAAGTAAATTAATTAGTATATGTAAGTTAATGAGGAATTTAGTTTACACAACTTAAACATGCACGTAAGCTAAAAATCTGGCATTTTAGTGGGATGCAAGACTTGTAATGCATAGTAAAGAAGAAACTTTAAATACAACTATAAAGAAAACTTATCACAATAGAGGATCCCAAATTCATTTGACATAAATATATCATCAGTACCGTTGAGGGGTATATGCACCTCGCGATGAAAAATCATAATTATGTATCTTGATGTTGTATTGTAATCCAAGAGGCTATGTGCTACCAATATAAATCACCGCATTCTAGTATTCTTTTCCTCTAGCTTTTCGCTAGATTTCTTACTTAGAGCATTCGCATCCCATTTCTTTCCCATTTTCATTTAATTTATCAAAAAATCACCATCCCATAAATTTATTTCTCATTTTTAAAAACCTTCCTGCGTCCTATTCTGCCTCTCTGTCTCTATATTCTTTTTATATTATTTCTTTCTTTTTTTCTTTCATTTACAATTTTAACTACCAACTATTTTGTTTTATTATCTTTTACTTAATGTTTATTTCTAATAATTTTTATACAATTTTGAATATATAAATGGTGACATCAAATGAGCATCGTCAAGTGCGTTAATTACATGACTACATCCATGGCTAGATAATATTATACATTTTCATCATCAGTTCATCATCTATAAATTTAAAAATCATGGTTTTTGGTAATAACTACAATAAAAATAACCCGCACGCGTTGCGACACATCAATACATGAAAACATTATTAATGTATGTACACAATTAATACAAAGCAATTCACAATCACATCGGTTCCAATTATCACCATTTGTTGTCGAACGTGTTTTAGAGGGTACATGATGATATAGTTTGTGTTTGCCGTGCAACATATATCTCCTCACCTTGTATTAAAAAATATAAACGATAGTCACAGAGTATATAGAAAAATAGTTGACACTGCTAAATTGCATTATACTCTTACCCGTATAAACTACAACTTTACCAAATTCACCATGAATATCGATGAACTGAAAACTCTAAGATGAAAACATAAAAGACTTTATTTTGAGCGTACAATAACTTCTTTTGAGAATATAATTTTGATGCAATAAAACATGTGATGTGATAACATTTGGATGAAAAAAAAATACCTACCAAATATACTAAGGTGTTGTACTTTTGTTTTTTAATAGGTAAAATGTCTGCAGTCTGCGGACCACATCTGCAGACATCTGTAGCAGAAGAGGTGGACCAAACCTCTGACGTCTGCAAGAATAACACTGTTTGTTTTTTAACGTCTGCAGACTACTAAAAAAAATAAATAAGCTAAAATTTATATAAAAATTATTCAACATAGAAATTTAAATAATAGCATATTTAAAAAAAACACAATAACATTCCTCAAAAAAGAATTAAATAAATAGCTAAAAAGAACATGTCAATTGGTCTAAACCAAAAATTATATCAACAAAAACTGTTGAGTTTTGATCTGCAACCATATCCATCCAACCCACTCAGTATCTAGTTTCTAATTTTCAACTTTTTGAGCAGGTTCCAAATACACTAATCTCACTAGTAACATCACTTTTAAGCATGTGAAGATGACAATCCGACATCACTCAACTTTATGCTTAAGAACAACAGAGAACATCTCAAGCCAAGCCAGATAGTGGGCTGCTCGTTTCACGAGCCCGGATGTAATCAACAACCTGTGCTACATCTTCCGATCACCCGGAAAACAAGAAATCATGAGACTTACAGCCGGAGGTGGACGTGGAGGGTCAGGTTCGGAGGTGGAGGAGGAACGGTGCCGGAGGTGGAGGTGGACGGGCGGCGGCCGGAGGTGGGGGGAGGGGGTGACGGGGAGGGTGGGTTGAAGAGAGGGGGCTAGGGTTTTGAGATGTATGATATAATGAAATGTAAATGCCTGATTGTGTGAAATTGTGTGAAAGATGTTTAGAAGAGATGAGAAGTGAGTGGTCCATGTCTGCGCGAGGAGAGGGCGCGCAGACCTTTTTTAATGAATTGTCCTCCGAAAAACAAACACTTTGCAAACCTCAATGTCTGCGCGTGGTCTGTGCGGCGCAGACAAAAGAGGTCAGGAAGATCTTTTATGAAAAAACAAACACCCCCTAAGTCATTGCTACAAGAGTAGATTTCAATCAGTCATAGCAGTTTCTAATTTCATGCATATCCGGAAAAAAAAATAAATAAATAAAAAGTATTTCAAATGGTCAAGAAGTTTGCCTTGCATTTTCAAAGTTCACTCGGCTGTAAACTGCATCTCTCTCATATGAGATCTCTTACTCCAAAATTAGTGAAGGTTGAAGAAACATGCTTTTATGAGCAGTGACGGATTTAGAATTTTTTTTTATCTGGTTCGCTATTTTAAGATGCTCTAAATATATAAGAACGCGTATAAAAAAATTGGGTCGGGTTGACGATTCGGATTGGTTTAACGGTTCGGGTCAAGTAAATGCTCCACTACGGTTCGAAAAACACCTGGTTCGCTAAAAAAGTCGCTATTAAATGCTCCACTACGGTTCGAAAAACACCTGGTTCGCTTGACCCGGTACTCATTGGAATAAATCCGTCCCTGTTTATGAGTAGTAAAATTGTTCACATTTAGTCATTCTAGCCAGGATAACCTATTTAAACATTCCATAATTCTGAAAATGTGCCGTTATTGTATACATTCCACTATAATACAATTCCCATATAGATATTGTCGATTACAGACAATCTTTTGAACCGAATAATGCAATTCCTATATAGATATTGTCGATTTCAAAATTTCAAATTTGGTTTAAATCGAATAATAAATAATGGTTGATCAAATTGCATGATCATAATTGATGTATATAAAAATATACATCTTTTTAGCATCAAATAATTTCTAAAAACTGCAATTTCTATCAAATAACATAGCACATTGATGTGGTTAAAACAGTCAATTAAATATTAACTAAATTAACAAGTAATAAAAACTAGACTTAAGACTCAACTACACAAAACACCGGCAAGTGAACCGATCAATTGTACTAAAGCTAAGTAAGTCTGGAATATCGAACCCACAAAACTCTATAAATAACGTTAATTAGCTAATTAGACTCGACTTACGACACGACTATTTATTATAAATGTTTAAAGGGGGTTTTTAAACTAAGATTAAACTAAGAAAGCAAATAAACAAGTAAACTAGAAAACAAGCAATTAATCACAAGATTGAAACCAATCAGAGAAGGAATCTACCTAGGTAAGAATCCTATTCATCAACAATCATCAAGCAACGGACAACTAATATGATATGGAAACTGATTTCTAAATATATTCATCTAACAAACCCTAAAGAACCCTCGCATCAAGTAAAATCCTAAAGAATAATTATTAGATTATTAAGCAATCAATAATATTGATTTCCTCACGGTTATCAAATAGGGTTAATTAATAGTATCTAAAGCAAGCAATCTTACGAAACACTAAACCCTAAATAACTTGATAAGCTAAACACGACATCATGAACAAGGATCAACACAATAAGCAAGAATATTGTCACTAATCTATCCTAGCATGCGATTGACCAAGACACATGAACAACTCCTCACCTTACAGTTATTGGAATTCAGCTAAACATTCAAAACCCTAACACACTATCAACTAGCTTCTATGATCTAATAGGCCTATTCAATCACAATAATCAAAACACCAAGTAATGATTAAACATAAACCCTAAATCTAAAGAACACAATCAAGAGATATAAGATCTATGTGAAGCTAAAATTAACAATCAATCAAGATAATAAACATTCATATGCATCATGAAAGCAAAATCAAGTCTTTTACTATTAAAATAACGAAACCATAATCAAACAATTAGTCCAAAACAAGAATCAAATCAACACATGCTCATCAAACCTAGGTAGACATGGAGTCTAGCCTAGCAAAGTCATAATCAAAGATGAATAACTAAAACCGAGAACAAAGATAAACATCATGAAAGATAATGAACAAGAACAAAGATAAAGAACGAGAGAACTCATCTTAATCGACCCTTGAACACTTGTATGAAAGCTCGATAATCCTCCTTGATTCCTAGCTTCAAAACTCCTCCAAAACCTTGGTTTTCCTCTTAGAATCGGCTGCCAAAAGTTCTATGTTCATTTAGGTTTATAACCCTTTATATATATAAACGAGCTGGGCCTTGAATAAGCAAAAACGGTTTACCAGTAGCCCCTAGGTGCCGCACGACCGGGACTGACCTCCCCCGTCGCGCGGCGCGGCGTGCCTAGGGAGGACCAACGAATTTTCTTGTTATTTTTTTTATTAAATCTTGCAAAATCTTGATAAATATCTTCCTTGAACTCCAAGTAACGCTTAGAACCTTCTAGCCCTTCTTTTCCTTGACTTTCAAACCACCATCTATATGCAAATAAATCAAAACTCGTAAGTGAAGTAATCATGTAACCAATGATGAGCAAAACGAGCATAAACTTCGCATGAAAAGATAGAAAGAATTAAGTTTAACATGCAAGACACCAAATGATATAAAATGCAATAAACATATAATACTTGACTCAAAACTTAAATTAATAAAAGATAAACAAAACACGAACTCAAAACATTAAATAAACACAACTTTACAAGGGATTCGAGATGTATAAATAGATGTATATCACACATAAAGCTACTTATCATAATAAAATGTAATTTCAGGTGAAACTGAGCCCCAAACGAAGAAATAAGCGAAAAGACGAAGAAAAACGGAAGAAAACACAAGAAAAAAACAAGAAACACGCCCCCATGCCTCCAGACACACGCCCACATGCCTCCAGAGACACGCCCCCATGCTTCTGAACACCAGAAAAGATAAAGATCTACAAGAAAAGACAAAACATGGGAACAAAAACACGGGGTCGTGCCCCTTGCCCACGGGGTCGTGGTCGTCTACAAGAAAAGACAAAACAAATCTGGCACATGTTATAATAAAACATGGGGGCGTTCCCACGTAAGAACGGGCATGTGCTTCTTATTCCAGATTTCCTATAAATAGTGGCTCATGTTGCACTCATTTGGTGTGCCTTGGAGAGAGTTCTATCCGGTTTTCACTTATAAAAACACCCACTAACACTCATATTGAAGATCTTGTGAAGAGTTAGAAGGCTTGGAGATCATCATCATCAACCATCATCATCATCATTAAGAAGGAAGATTCAACCACATTTGGTTAGATTGTTCTAGTTTAATCATGTGTTTGTTACTATCATCCATTCTAATGTTCATAATAATGCTCATTATGAGCTAAACTCCATTTACCATCTAATATCTATGAAGAAGCTTTGTTTTACTTGATAATTATGTAAAACATGTGGGTTAGTCTAGTAAAGTACATGGTTATCTTACAATTATCTTTTGATGAGAAATGTTTCACCATCTTAAATCAACAAATTCAAAGTTGGTGATTGTCAGTTTTATTGGCAATCATTCATGATCTTGAAAGATAGAAATACTTTGATAACTTATCGAAACATGGATCCTTATATTGTATTTAGAAATGATGATATATAAGTTATGATCTATTTCTCTAAGTCTTGGTAATCCGAAAATGGCTTTGCTTAGGATATCATGCTAGTTAAAGAAATCATATGTTAATGGAATGTGTAAGTATAACCTACTTAAATCAACCAAGGGGAGGTTGTGTGACTAAACTACAACCACCCGGAGTTATTAGAATTGGTATTTGAGAAATCGGAGTCAATCTTTAATATTTCTACTTTACGAAACTACTTGCCAACTTAAATTGACATTCTCGAGGTAGCATGACATTAGGAAATGGTCGACTTTAAAAGGCGCATGCTACTCCCCTTTTGTCATAGATGCTTACTTAGAAATGAGGAGCTATCTATCATATATTATTACGGCAAGTTTTACCACATGTTTACGTATTAATTATCAATGATAAAATGGAGTGGATTCTTGATCTTAGATGATAACCTTCATATAATTGAATTACTTGTTTAGAATCTCTCGTCTTGGTCACCTATATATTATATTTAAGTATTTATATTTTATAAAAGTTCAAAAATTAACCTCAAAATGATTAAAACCTCCAATTAAAGTAAAACGACGGTTCATTATTAGAAACATTTGTGTCCACGGATCAATACTTGGTTCTTACCAGTACTATTCTACATATACGATAGGTACATTTGCATATTTTGTGTGTGTTTAGTCGTTGTAGAAATCATGTTTATAAATTTAAAACACGATCTTGTGCAAAAGCTAAATAATCAATCTCTTTCATATTTAACCGCAACGCACACTGCACATCAATAATCTATTCGCACCTTAATCAAATTTGGTTTAAACATAATAACAAATAATGACTTGACTTCCTTCTCTGCTTCTCCTCCTAGAGAAGCACCAACAATAACCAGTCTAAGAGTTTGTTAATGATACTTGAGAAGGTCACTTAAAACTGTATTGAGTATGCACAATCAGTTAGTGTATATAAACTACAAATCTTACCAATAAATAATCAATTAATCATTGAATCACATGTTGTCAGTATAAATAAGACAATAAGTAAATAACACACATGCATCTCTTTCTGAAATAACATTTAGGTAACTCATAGTGTGCTCCAAAGATTCTTATTCTGTTGTGAATGCACGCTCAGCAAATTTACATTTTGTATCCTGAAACCAAAGAAGTCTCTAATGACAACCCGTCTATTATTTTAGTAACCAAAAGCATTATGTATAATTAGAAGTACAAAGTTATTAACACATCCTAGGTTGGGAGATAGTTGATATAGGATACGGTATGAATCAAAATTGAGTATGTATATTTAGGTTTTTACTGTAGCTGTCATATAACTCATCCATATAATAACGAATGGATTGAAGATGTGATTTTGATGGGTTTTTTTTTTTAAAATTTTGCCTTACAATTTATGGATTTTACAATTTTAAAGAATAGACTGGGAATGCTTTTAATACACTATTACCAGTTGAAAAACACATAATTTTGGTAAATGAGAGTTAACAACTTAACATTTAAAATTGTGGAGTATCTCCGTAGATCTTAATATTTCAATTAGTGGGACCAGAAATATGAAAATGACACATGACATAGCATTAAGATTGTTTCAAATAAAGCATGTGTTTATGTAGATGCCAAGTTGAAACGTCAGAATTACACAGTTTTAGCAAATTGTGTAAACTTGAAGATCTAACAATTAGGAGACACTTAAGTCGAAAGAGAAACTATATAGCTTTTCTTTTTTTAGAACGACGATTTTCTTGTATCTAGGCTACCGCACTTTCCGAATTTGGAGAGTATGATGCCCCACTCAGGTCAAACTATGTTATCTTAACCGGGCCCACTCTAGCTTCAGAGTTTGGCTTGAGCGTTTCCCCGGGAAACCATACGGCTGACTGTCACTTGACAGTTGTTGTGCCACCACAAGAGCAAAACCCTCTGGCGTAACACACCGTGGGACGAAAACTCAGGTGAGCTCCAGGTTTAAACTGACAACATTTACACAATGCATAGCTCAAGTCCTTCATCGTCAATATTAATCAAAAGTGTAATAAAAGTAGTCGAAATATATTACTATTAAAACTCTTTTATTAATGATCGTTCAATTGATATAGCTATAAAATTAAAGGTTTTAAGTTGTTTATATCAATGGCAAAAAACAGTCCATCATGGATGAGTTTAAATACTTTGAAGAATAATTAATTGTGATCATTAATATATTTGAGGTTTGTGGAATCTTTTTTAAACGGGATAAGACTATAAGGTGTACATACTATTTTGCTTCTCAATTTACAGTGCCACCTCAACGCCACATCATATCTCAATCTACTTCATTCTCTTTCACAATAGCATAGAAATGGTCACCAATTTACCAATTCACCACTTCTCTCCCTTTTCAAATAAAATTATTATATTTATATAACTAGAAGAATTAAATATATATATATAATTACATTCACTAATAATATTATATAATAATATGTATATAATTAAAATTAAATTAAGCTTTAACTTATTGCAAACTAATTAACCAAAATTATTGATTTATAACTAACAAATAAATATAAAAAATTAATTTATAACTAAAAGGGTTCAAAGATACGTAAGCCCATCTGTCTCAAAGGTCCAAGCCCATATTTTTAGTGTTCAAGACTTCTAAGTTGTTATCTTCTTGTACCCACGCTTTCTCTGGAACAATTTTCCTTCTTTGTTCTTTGTGAACAACCCTCTTCTTCTTGTTTCTCTTCAAAAAAATTAAGAAAACAAATTGCTTTTGTGGTGGTTACCTCTCTAAACAACGAGAAGAGCGGCATTTTCAGCGTGGAAAATCCACCGAGTTCTTCACCGCTGGCGGCACCAGGAAGGGAGGGGCGGTGTTCGCCGCCGGCGCCGCTGGCCACGTAAGCTGTTGAACGGCAAAACAAGATCCATACCTGACAGTCTAATATGTGATATCTTTTTGGTAAAGGAATTATATGTGATATCTTTTTAATTAATGCATAATATATATGCCCTTAAATAGGTAGGGTTCAGTCAGGGGAAGATTTCATTTCACAGCTTCCATGCATATGTTGTTATCAAAATCATCCTTTGTTTTCTTAATCATTTGTGTTACATGCATTAACCTTAATATTGTGCGCTTTATCTGTTCTAACCCCATCGGCAACCTTAGTGTTTGCTTTGAATCACTGTCACGTCATAACATGTTGATCGTTCATAGCATTCAACTCCGCGGATTCAAGCCCTGTATGAATAGAAAAAAGAAACTATGAGCACACCGATCAAATTCAGCGAAACAAGAAGAATCGAATGACCAAACAAGGGCAAACCCTGAAGAAGAGGGTACATGAGGAGACGCTGATGTGTCGGCAACTTTTGATCTCGTCTTGATGTACAACCACACTCTCTGTCTTCTTTCTCATGAATTTAATGAGTTTAAATAATTTTGCCGACTTTGAAGTTCTGTTCTGGTCCTGTAAAAGTATTGTAAGCACACGTTTAATATGTGAATATTTGGTTATTAATAAATATATTTTTATATACACAAACATCAAATTGTACATGGGGAATTTCTTATGTTCTATTGCTCTTAAGTGCAATAAAATATAATATTAATAAACATAGACATGCATATATGTTATGTTTTATGACCCAACATATCGAAAGTAAGCTCGGATCTTATGGCTGTTTATCGAATGGACATCTCTAATATCCCTTTATAGCACTCTAAAAACAGTGGTAGCTTCTATACATGAGTCTGGTGGTGTTTGCCTTACTAGGTAGGAATTCACAATATGCAAGGAAACTAGTATTAAAATTTGAAACCAGCGTTGTGGCGGGTGCGTAAAATCGTATTATAAGTATGTGTATATATATGCATGATATCATATTGTATTGTGTCGTGTCGTCTCATATTATAAATCTTTAATATCATGTCATGTAGTATAATAGCATCATATCATATCGTTTATTTCATGTATAGCGAAATAAGTGGTGTCACATTGCATGCCGGCATGCAAAAATGAGGAGCGAACTAATGATTCCAAGGGTTACATCTAAAAATGTAGTTCCTCCTTGTTATCACTGGCGGACTATATATATATGTGATCAACTTTTGTGTTTAGCGAAGTAGCAAACTTTTCCATCATATCCGGTTCACATGACATATTTTTCGGAGAGAAATTCAATTGATCCGGTAGTTATTTTATTCTCTGCTTAGTGTTTATGATTACTAGGTAACGTACAGTAGAAGATGAATGGATAGATAACGAACTTTTGGTCATAGTCTGTTTAGAGCCTCAAAAACTAACCCATGCGCCTCCACATATAATAATAATATTTTTAATGAGGGAAAGAAAGGATTTTCGAGGGTGTAACCAGGGGCGGATCATATAATGGGCCAAGGTGGGCCTCGGTCTATCCAACTTTTTTCCGTAAATTTTTCCGAAAAGTTAAACAAAAAACATTATATATATTAAGTCTGGCCCATCCATATTCTTTGTGTCTGGCCCACACTTGATTTTTCTTAAATAAATTCCTTAAAGCCGAAGAACGGGAAACTGTTTTTCCTAATAAGCGCAAATAAAGTCCCACACGCCCAATTTTTTTTAAGCAAAAAAAGCCCAAGCCCAAATTATTTTTAAACAAAAAAAAACTAAAAATAAGTCCACTCTCAGTCCTAATCGAAAAATCAAAGCATAAGAGTTTTTGTCTGGGCTAAGGTGTGAAAAAAGAAACCAAACAGAAGCATAAGCAAGGCGTTCTAAAAATACTTAGACCACTAGACCATGGTCGAGTCATGAGTGCTCACATATCACAATTCAGACATTAGGCAAGCAACAAGTTTAGCGTTTTTATTTTCGGTTTGGTATGTCAGGGACTTAGGGTTTGGAATTATTGGAAGAATTAGTGCTTAAATTTGGTCTCCTTCATGAATTAGGAGTATGTGTGTTTTTATAATGTGGGTTCGGTTTTTGAATTTGAACTTGAAGCTTGAGGTACTTATCTTTCCCTTCACATCTTATCTTATCTTTTGTAGATACTCGTCTCTTCCTCTCACATCTTGTCTTTGTTTGTTTAAAAAATGTATTTTATGTGTAAGAACTGTAAGTTGAATAATTGAATCGGTGTTTTGATTGAATGATTGAATATAGAGTTTTTATTATTTGACCAACCAGAACCCGAAACTTAGAATTAGGAAAATAAAAATTTGTTTCGTGACTTTCGGCCTATCCATATTAGTTGTTCAAGATCCACCACTGGGTGTAACATGTTCTAGATCCTTCCAAATTAGAGAGATTTGGAAGGAAAAGATTTTAAAACAAAATGTTTTATTTCCATTTCTTTCGAACACGGTAGTTAATTAATTCTTTTCATTTCACTCGCTATCTTCTCTCGGTAATTCTCTTCCCTTCATTTCAAATCCTTTCCAATTGAAGATATTTGGAAGGAAAACAAAAAAAACATTCAAACACAAGTCCTTCCTATATTTTCCACAAATGCCGTACAAAGAACTGCAGAACAAAATGAGTAGCGCCTGTTGATATTGACCTTGTACAATCAATATTTGTTCTGAAACCAAACAGGTCTTTTGGAACTGAGACGCACCTTTGGTTGTTTTTCTCTTTGATCAGGAATTATCGAAAGCATAGTTTGATCCTATATGAATAGTGTAACTATAGAATTGAGGTACACTAGAGTTTTAAACATTTGATTGGATTTGTTTCCCCCCATTAGCTTTGATATATGGATGTTTAACGAGCCAGTGGAGTCGAATGAGATATAAGGATGTTTAGCGCCACATTACATTATTAACAATCAGTTATTGTGCAAAACCATGTTATCGATCCATCCACATTGTTTTTATATAGGTCATACTATGAAAAGAAAGAACCAACATTCTACATATGTTCTCAAAAACACTTTATAGCAGGTCTGGTCTTATAAAAAGAACCTAAACGAACATCTGAAGGCGGTAATGATCATCTAGCTTCAAGGAATGTATACCAGTTAGCAACGGGTCCGGTGAAGGAAAAGAACTGCCGAACACATTTCCATAAATGCCCATGTAGAGTACTATCAAAGTTCATTACAACAATGATCAAATACGGCATGGATTATTGTAGCAGTCACTCAACTTCAATATGCTTTCAACGATTTAATCATTCCTGCATTTCGAATTATAGTTACAAATCAGAGTTCAATAACAAATTAAACACCTTGGTGGCCTCCACTATGGGTTTGTGCATGAAACCGAAAAAACCAATCCATGACAGACATATTCAAACCCAAATAAATAGCCGACCATTTTACGTTTACATAAAAACCAAAATTTTGTACTTTAATTTTGTATTTTGACTGTTAACTAGTTCATACGAGTTTAACAAATAGTGTAATTTTAATTAATGAAATGCATTAACTTGGGCCCAAATTCTTAGACACAAATTCATTATTTTGGGCCAATTTTTCTGCCCAAATGGTAAAACCAAAGAACTGAATTTTTTATTTTGGTTTGTTTTGTTCCCAAACCCGACCGAAACAGACCCATGCGCACCCCTAGCCTCAATATATATCATTTTTTTAATAACAATTAGTATGTTGAATCCTTTCACAATTTTTTTAATAATCTTATCAGTTGAAAACAATCTAGGATGTATCGTGCACTAAAAACACAGCTTTTATGCAAATATAAATACTGCAAGAAAATACAGAAATATGTATACACCAAACCAGAACTTGACACTATTTTTGATAAAATGATAGATTAATTAGTTTCAAACCTTGAATCTCTTTGATCGCGCATTGTTTTCTGAAAAACGAGGTGCATGTGATTGATATCTAGCGGGCTCACTTCTATAACTGTAAGCTGCAACTTTTGGCGTTGACCTACTGGTTTCTTCATTTTGACTTCTAGCATTTCTAAATATGCCATCTTTATCCCAACTCACCTCATAATCAGCCTTTAATCGTGATCCTTGCTATAATAAAAACGTATAATAAGACTAACACGTAGATTATTAGGTTTTTGCAATAATTATAACACGAATGTCGCATTCTGAAGTAATTGTATAGCAAGTATAACTTTCAAAAACTAGTTTGACCCGGGATAATTATTAATAAAAAGGTAATTTCATATATATCCCCTACAAAACTTGACAAAATCATATACATCCAACTTAATATGATACTTTGATTATTTTAAAGAATATATATGATATTTAGAACTTACTTAAAATGCATATAATATTTAACAATATTTGTAGAGATATATAAGAATATATAATGTTTAGAACTATATTACGATATATATAAGATATTTTAGCAAGTTTAGGCATATATATGAAATTATCCCAGCAAAAGAGTGAGCACTATAAAGTTATTAACAAATTATAATAACAAAAGAAAGGGGAAGTGAGTGTCTACCTTTTGCAATGACCTCCCACACAAAACTTTTAAGGCCTTGGAAAATTCCTTATGATCCTCAAATCGAACCACGATCTTACATTGGAGACCACGAACATCTTCGTCATATTCGTCTGCATCTTTCCCGATACCGTCATCTTCTGCGACATCAAGATTCCTGTCATATATAAATGTCAGAATTTCAAATTATCACATGAACATTACGGTGTATGCATATTAAAAGAGTGATTTGAGTATTAAGCATGTCTGAATGTGTTTAAAGATACATTAAGATGACTTCATAAATACACATCACATGATTTACAAAACAGGTTGAAAGTGTTTAGCTTAATCACAAATTTGAACTAAAGTAAACCAATCAGACCAAACTACACCTACACATACTTCTTTTAAAACATGAATGAAAGTGAACAAGTCATTTTAAGAAGAAAAACAGTGGACTTACAGGTGAGTTTAGCCCTAATAATTTATTTATTTTTCATTATTTTAGGGTTACGACCACGGGTATTTTACTCATTTCACATACACTTGACAAAAAAAGTTAACGCTCATCCATTCTAGGGACCAATGGTGTTATGTTCATGCAAACAATTGGTCTAAACCTATCATGTTTAAAACTTAGGGACTAAAGTTTCAATATGGCCAAACCATACAAAGCATCCGTGTAACTAATTCAAAAATTAATGCAACAAGTATATTTGGAAATGAGGTGTAGTTACATGCCCTGAATTTCATAATTAGTTATAGCTTGTAACTCCACGTATCCTCCAAACTTAAATTTTATCATCTATATATTCTATTATAGTCAAGACGTGAAATGCGGTAAATTGCCACACAGGATTCAAAACTGTAAGATTTTAACACCCGAGAAACAGATCCTAACGATTAATAAAGTTCACAACTTTGTTAACATAGTTGGTAAATATCAACCATCATAAGAGTATAAGACATTGGCAAAGTTATAATCACGGCCAAAAAATTTTAACCACACATATTTCTAATCATACAACTGCTAAGTAAATCATTTAACGAATGTAAAAGCCAAATCTCATTACTTCACATTGATTGTGTGTAATATAATTATAATAAATACAGAGGCATACCTGATTTTTCCTAACGCAGAAAAAATTGTATGAGTAACTAGCATTGAAGGCTTAGACGAGACTCTTGTCTCAGCAAACCATCGTGACGGAACACCTCTCAGCACAATCGTGTCAGGTTCCCATTTTCTACCTCTTGAATACCCTGTTCATTATAGAAACATTAATATCCATTGCAATTGAACTTCAAAAGGGAAGTTAATTTTTAAAAAAGAACTTTACAAATCAGGCAACATATACTTATCATAAACAAGACACGATCAGCAATCATCAGCATAGAGTTGAACATTCGATTTCAAATCCATCCAAAGCCGAATCCATCGAAA
This sequence comes from Bidens hawaiensis, assembly GCF_021521415.1. NCBI lineage: Eukaryota > Viridiplantae > Streptophyta > Magnoliopsida > Asterales > Asteraceae > Bidens > Bidens hawaiensis. Next base: position 76,681 of record NW_027491151.1, on the reverse strand, counting down.
ATCCAATATGAGTGATCAAGGTTAATATTTCCCTTCTTTTGTTGTTCTAATGTATTAATTACGACCAATTAACTAACATTTTTCAAGGTTATATAATCATATGTTTATTAACAATATCTGCCCCGTCAAATGCAGAATTCAGCTCCTCCTCCCATTCCTTCCTCATGTTTTCAAAATCATCCGATTTGGGAAGCTCGAGAGTCAGCCTGAACCTGACCCCAGCCAAACTCAGCTCAATTCCATCCAACTTCCTAACCACCGTCTCCTTCCACTCAGTCAGCGTCTTCTCCTCACGGCCAATTCCAGCCTCGATGGCCTTGCGTTTGTTGGCCTTCGTCACAACCGACCGCTGTGACCACCACCACTCTCTCCTTCCCCTTATTTAACAAACCTTAAACAACAAAACCCTAATTTCTGATTTACCCTAAATTGCATCTCACGATTTAATATAAAATTGATGTTTGTTCAATTGAGTGATTTCAGTTACCTATTGTTGGCTATAATTCAAATCTTTTATTAAAGTTTGTGTTGAGAGAGAGTGGTTTAGAGATGGTATGGTGCAGTGGTGGTGGCGGGTGATGTTTATAGTGTAATAGTGGTGGTGTTATAGATGGAGATGAAGATGAATGTGGGTGGAAGTGGTGGTGGTGGCTAGGTCAGGCCGGTCGTGCGGTGGCACATAGTACCAGGTGGTAGTTGTTATTTGGTTGGTGATAGTGGTAATGATGAGTTCTTAATGTTGAGAGATAAGAATATGAGAGTGAGTGGTGATGGTGGGTGAATTGTATTAGGTAGAGAGAAGGTTTAAAAGAGAAAAAATGTTAAGAGTTTTTAGTTTTAATAATTAAATAAATATGTAAGTTACAAAATTACCTTTACGTGTCTTGCACATGACCTGACTTAATTAAAAAAGTTAACTGTGTTAAGACCAAAGGACAAGACATGATACAGTTTTTAAATATAAAGGATGTATTCTGTCATTATGTTTGCTAAAGGACGACCATTGAAAAACAGTGCAAACATAAATGACGTCTTTTGCCATTTTGTCTTTTACAATTAAATTTTAGTAATCCAAACTTTATTTTATTGGACGACAAAAGTTCATATTTACAGTTTGGCCATCGGTCAAATTGCGCAACGATTCAAACCACGTAAAAGCTATTCTAGAATCAATAACAATTTCATTTACCATCTCTTTATTATGTTGAACTTCGTCCAACCACTAAACCGGACCACCTAGGCATCAATTTTAACCATGGGCAGACTCACATGTAAGTGAGGGGTGTCCTCCGTCTCCTGTGAAATTTTTTTTAGTGTTAATATACCGGAAAATTCGCGATCGACCCCTGTAAAAATTTGACCCCGACCCCTGTGAAATTTTGAAGCCAAACCCTGTATAATTTCAAGACGACCCCCATGAGATTTTGAGACTAACCGTACTAAAAAATACAATGAAAATTTTATAAATTTTATTATATAAACGTTATATAAACATTTTTTCCTATTAAACTAGACTTTAATATAAATAAGTCTATCAGTCCAATATTCAATCCAATTTTTAAGCCAAAAACCCAACTCAAACCCTACTCAATTTTTAGTCCAACATCTGACTTGCTTGTTTCTTTGAGTTGTTTGACTCCTTGTGATAATTTTTGGGCATTTTATGTTCCAAAAATATTACGATTAGTCGAGTTGTACCCATATGATTTTGATTAAAGTGATAAAAGAAGACTCTCGGTTGAACTTGTGACATACATCGATAATTTAATAGGAGATAAACGATTTAAAAACTTGAATGGTTTAGCAAGTCTTGTTCAATTGATGGTTCAAACAAAGAAACACCATTCCTTTGCATTGGTGTATCGTTTATTAAAGTTAGCTCTCATATTACCCGTCGCAACCGCAACCATTAAAAGATCCTTTTCAGCGATGAAGTATGTTAAGTCCGATTTGCGTAATCGAATGGGTGATGGAAATTTAAGCGACATTTGTATTTGTTACATTGAGAAAGACTTGTTTATCAATGTTAAAGTAGATAATATAATGGTTAGATTTCAAAAAATGAAAACTCGTAGAGAACAACTTTAATATATTGATAATCTAATATTTTGTTTGGTAATCCTTTTTTATATATGACCCCGACTGGATTCGACTCGACCCGTCCCGATTCAACCCGACAGTTGTATTAGTACCGACCATAAAAATTCCCGACCCCTGTGAGAAAATTTCCTGGATCCGCCCCTGATTTTAACCGGAATCAACATAATCGATAATCAACCGACCCAAAAGAAAATTTTTTAACATTTTCTAAATCTAATTAAATTTACAGAATAACTATTACTACCTATCAAAACACCTTATTTTATAACAAAGCATATATAAGCATATCGAATATCATGTTCATCTTGAAAGTGCTACATTAATGTGATGAGCCAACAAGACCGGAACGCTAAGATGGGGCAAATGGCCTTCCACATTTAACATCACCACCGTGTTCCGCCCTCCAAGGTTATCTCGGAGGTAACCCGCCACTGATGTCGGCACAAACACATCCTTGGCAGTCTAAAATATCCAACTAGGCGTCTTAACCAACCCCAGAACCCCCCTAAGGTCACTGTTGAACACGGTCCGGGATACAAATAGTGAAATGTCTGGCCTCATGTTGAACAATGTCCTGCTGAATTCCCGCACTGCCTCTGGAACATCAGCTCCTACGGCTAATGGAGCGAATCCGAGAACCCATGATTCGTAGTTTGATTTCATCGCCATGAAAAGCTTCTCTATCTCGCCTTCCTCGAACCCTCCATGGTAATCATCGTCGTTTAAGAACCTGAAATTTGCTAGTAGATCAGATCTAACAATTTCATTTAGGTTAATTACAAAGCACACAATCAAAATTTTGGCCTAGAAAAGGTTGATGAGATAAACAAACAAATAATCAGTTCGTCCACAGAAAATAGAAAGGGGGCTACTATACATGTGACATCATCATATGAATTGCCTGGTAGATAAAAAATGGTTATATGAGTCGTATGACTTTGTTAGTATAATGCATGCTCCATCACTTCAGTCACATATCTATTCTATATATCACATCATACGAAATGAACGACTCTTGTTAGGGTATATGCGCGAGGAAGCGACACACAAACGAATACTAGAACACAAGAATTTTATATGGTTCAGTTTCAACAAGAAACCTATGTTCATGTCCACGGGTTTCAACCAGGATTTTATTGCTTTATACCTCTTACCACTCATGATGATCAAGGAATTTCAAGTACAAGAGATCTCTATATAATTTGTTAAGTACAACTTTAGGGTTAACAACGTGTTCTCCAAGAAAACTAATAAACGGGCTTAATTAACTAAAACCAATCAACCCTGCCCAAATCAACTGAGCCTCGATCCACAATTAAACCCAACTCGGTACCACCTCACACGGCCTGTATAAACATTATAGCTCGTGTGATCTATTAGTACAACATCATGTTATACGACCCCTTATGATCTATTTCCGCTTGTAACACGGTTCGTATAACATATACTGGTGTCAGTGGTGAAAACATAGAAGAACGATCGATCAAAACGATGGATATTCTTAACATTTACCTCGGGGAAGCACCGATGAGGATGAGCTTGGAGAAGAGTTCAGGACGCCGAATAGAGGCTAGAATTCCGATCATCGCAGAGACCGAGTGACCAACATACGCGCAACAATCAACACCAAGGGAGTCAAGGATGTTAAGGAGGTCATCAGCATAGGCATCAAGAGAGGTGTACCGATGAAAATTGAAGTGGTCCGGGTTAACACTTCCGGCACAAACGAGGTCGTAAAGGATGACTTTGTACTGCGAAAGGAAGTACGGGAGAATGCGATTCCATGCCGACTGATCGGTGCCGAACCCGTGTGCCAGCAGCAAGTAGCTCCGGCCGGTCCCGACAACCCGGACGTTGAGTGCGTCTAAAAGAGATTGCCCCATTTTTAGTGATGGGAGATTTTTGGTTGGTTTTAAAGTGAAGTAATAATAATATATGTAATACTTGATGTATGGAAAATAAGGAAAACAAATTTAACCAAAAAAGACTGATGCATTCCTTTCTACTTTTGACTTGTGGTGGAACCACCACTTATTTCAGCAGATTCTCTTATAGTGATTGATTCAATTCAATTAGACAAAATGAGAATATCTTGCAGGAAAAAACAATTATAGTATAATTTAAGGGGCCGGTGGCGGATCTAGGAATTTTTTCAGTGGGTTCACTGTTCGGGTTGGTCTTATGGTTCGGGTCGTTTCGACTGTTCGGATCGCTTAGATGGTTCGAGTCGGATAGACGGTTCGGGTCATTCAATGTATCGAGATTGAGATTTTACTAAGATCATATTTGTTTCCTCAAAATAATGACCAAAACTTTTTTTTAAAAGGCTAGCAATCTCACTTTCTTATCTTATGACATGTAATGCATAACAATCACACGATTCATATAAGTACCAATTGCTACATATAGCAATTATTCAAATTGTGCTGATTTTAGTCTACAAGAGTTACATAATTTTGTACAAAGTAAGCATATTTTAGCTAATCAAATGAATGTCACAACTTTTGAACTTGGGCCAAGCATAAGATAGCAAAAAACACACACCAATGATTTCGTAACCAGTCATAAAAAATAAAAGAAACTGCTAGACGGGGGAATTGAACCTGGGTTCTCACCACTGTTTTAAAAACCGGTTCAAACCGGCCGGTTGAACCGGTTAAACCGGATTTCGCACCCTAGGCCGGTATTTTGAGTCCGGTATTTATGACCGGTTTGCTAGAACATCGTACCAGCGGTTTTTGTCTAAAATACCGGTTTTAACCGGCAAACCGGTTTTAAGCCCGCGAAATTTTTGATATTTGTGGCCCATATTTTTTCAAAAATACTTTTAACCCAACAATTAACATTCAAACTTATAAACTTTAGGACTATTTTTTTAATATTGTTTGCTTTTGCATTATTATTCTAATATGGATTAACTTTTGAATTATTTTTTGTTATAAGAATCATTTAGTTTTGGGTTATTTTTGGATTGAAGTTACATTTATAGGAAATTATAAGGTAAACTATTCAACCGGTTGAACCTCCCGGTATAACACGGTTCAACCGGTTGTACCGTTTTTTAGCTTAATCCGGTACAAGTAAAATACCAGTTTTTAAAACATTGGTTCTCACAGTAACAAAGCAAGGTGTTTATCATGGTTTAGCTTTGTTTATGAGTTTACTCACAATTTATATGTGGTTCAGTCTCATATTTTATATAGGCGTTTCATATAAAATCCAAAACTCTATAAGTTCTCGTGAACCCGCTCCCGATTACCTAGATCCGCCTCTGCTTAGGACTGTCACATGTTATGGCATAAATACACTACACAGGAGAATTTGATATATACAGAAGACCATGTGTAGTGGATTGAGTTTCTAGGTGAGGGTGTTTTACATCATATGACGCCACGTCACCATATGAACTTTTTTTTGCTAAAAAGAGTACTAGATGGAACATTTCCAATCATACCTCATTATTATTTTTATATTAAAAATAATACAAATAACATTTCATTAATTAAAACAAAGAAATAAAATTACATTAAATACAATCATAAAAAAGAAAACTTAACAATTGTAAAAAGTAAAGTTTTGAATAAAGTTTTTAAAAGCTATAAATTTAAGGGTAAAAAATATAACATATATTGAAGAAACACGGATCCGATCCCCAGGTATGGGTCTTGGATCCAATGAGTCCACATGGTAATATACGATAATTACTAATACAGTATGAGCTCAACTTCCCGAAGTTCAGTGACCGGAACTTGCAAAACAGACACCGTGAGTGTCGTTACAGGAAGGGCAAGAGGGGGGGTCTTCTTGTAACCACCATCCGGCGTGAGAATCAGTAACGTTCGTAAAGGAGAAAGTACTGAAAACTAAGCCGACTAAGTGTAGTCAGAGTATAAGTGAGTCAGAATGATTGTGAGTGAATGAATACCTCATGCATGTTGACAAGGTATTTATAGCTGAAGGATGTAGGAAGGTGATTGGGCCAACTGTCCTCTTCTAGAAGATCTCGATAACTGCCTGGACGCGTGTCCTCTTGTGATAGGTTGAGCTATACGTCCCATGTGCATGAGTATAAGAACCTGGACACGTGTCACCCAATGATAAGACGGATTGCACCTTGGCCATGTGCACGGTTATAACAACCTGGCCAGGTGTCCTTTGCTCATTGGCTGGTGAGTCGCGTATTCTTCAAGTAACAATCGTGGACATTCTTCTAGAGGGTAGTTAATTAGTGACAGCTGTCCCGTTGGCGTTGCCTTCTGGTCATTTTGGCGGATAGATGTCTTGTCCTGCGGATGACTCCTGAGGGTGCCAGGATGCTTCCACGCGTGGTATGGGGACGTTCTTCCTCTACTGTGATATGCGGGTGATCCATATGTCCCGCGGGTGGTATATGAGAGGCTCCCCTATGACCCGCGGGTGGTACTTAAGGGTATTTGGGTCTTTTTGGTACCCTACCTCTATAAGTCCCCCCAGTCCAGTATTTCTTCCATGTGAAGTCTTTATGCGGGTGAAATTATGGACTTAATGTATGTTGGGGGGTTTTTGAATTTTGAAGTTAGGTAGAAAATATCTTCTGTTGGTGTAGATAATCACGAAAAAAGGACAAGTTAACCACTCGCAGGCGCGTGAACAGATGATGGAACGTTTATGACGGCTGTCACTGTACCCGACTATGCAACTTTTTCTCTTTTTCGAATTTCCCGCGTGACATGGCGGTTGCTGATTAGGCGATGGTTTTCTCTCCACTGTTCATATCCCATCGCATTAATTGAGATGAGTATAAATAGTGAGAGATATCTTCTAATCGAAATTTTTATCACCTTTGATTCTTGATTATCTTCTTTCTTTCTCTTTCATACAATGCTGATCTTTTCGTATATCTTCACCAAAACTTATTATAATGTCGAACGTTCAAACCGAGGTTGATGAGATAGAGGTTTCGTGGGATCGTGCTGAATATGAGAAGTTATTGGAAACTTACGACATTCCACCGGAATGGGGACCAGAATTCCCTTCCCCTGGTTCTATAGCCAGTTTGCCACCACCTAGCAAAATGGCTGTCTATTCTGACTATTTCGTTTATGGGAACTTTCGTTTTCCCATAAAAAAATTTTTCATGAAGGTGCTAACTGCTTATGTGATCCATCTATCCCAACTGCACCCGTGTGCTGTAATGTGGATTCGTCATTATGAATTCGTATGTACAGCACGTGACATGGTCCCACATGTCGACCGATTTCCAGTTTTCTACCGACTTGCCAACCGTGATGGTTGGTTTACATGTCAAGGCTTTTCCGATAGGATTCTTGGTTATGAAGTCGAGAAGGGATCCGCCAACTGGCGTAATAAGTTTTTCTGGATCTCTGAGGACGTGGTACTTATTTCCATGGTCCGTACTCCGGTTAATTCTGCGCTACCGGACGTCGTCACGGCCGCTCACGAGGATCGTGACTGGTATCGTGTTCTTATGTCGGAGCCGATGCTGATGCGAGCACTGCATGAGGAAGCATTGGTGTGGGCGGGCATGAGCCGCTTATGGCCAACATAATTTATGGAGCCCATTTTTGTTGATTTAAATGAATGTAAGTTGTCTTTTTTGTCTTTTCTCTTCCTCGGGGCTTTTTACGATTGATTTTCTATTTTTTCAGGTCGGAGCTCTATGCTTAACGCCCTCTTTGAGGATAGGGGTTGTGTCCGCAAGAGCATCCGTGATGCGGGGGACCAACCTATCCTTGAGAAGACCAAGGCCCGATTTCTTTTTCCGACGAAAGTGCGGGCTGAACCTGTAATTTCGGACGCCACCTTTGAAACAGGTGCGTATGTTCTAAGCCCTCCTCCGCTTAATGCCATTACTTCTGATGGGATGATCGCCATTCTATCATCAAGCGATGATGATGGCGATGCCTCTGAGTTTTTCTGCTTCTCATGAGGAGAGGAATTCTGATGACGATGCCCCTGAATTTTCCCCTGTCTCACATTTATTATCAGAATTAGAGAAGAAAAGGGCTTTCTCTTCTTTTCGAGCAGGAGATGTGAGTGGAAAAACTGCGGACGTTGGAGAGGGATCGTCGAAGAAAAGAAGGAAGACCCAATGTTCCAAGAAGCCGCAATACAGCCTTGCTGAGCGGATGGATATAGTGGACGGTATGCATTTTACTCTCTATACTGTTTTGTTGTAAAGTGTTTGCTAAGTATAGCTTTTCTTTTTTGCAGATCCATCAATTTTTGGGGATGATGTATCTGAGAAGTTGCCTAATCCAACTCCCAAATCTGATAAACCACCGTCTCCCCCGCCTGAGGGGACAACAGAAGAAAAACCACCCACTCCTCCGGTTGATGTTTTGGCGGAGGAAACCAACGGCCAGTCTGGCACTAATAGTCGTTTTGACTATCTTTTTCAGACTGGGAGTGTCACTGGTTTCCAGGAGGACAACCCTGCCGTGAACGCGGAGGGTTTCAGGATTGAAGATTCCCCCCTCGTTCTCCTTCTCAATTTTTTGCCACCTCTTCCCCTTTAACCACTGGTGGGGAAGAAGGTTATCGGATTGGTTAAGCGTTCCGAGGTGTCGGGGAGGCAACCACACAGACTGCTTCTCAACAGCTATCTTCAATCCCCGTGCGCCTCTAAGCCTCAGGTTCTCGTTATTACGGAGATGCGAACCTGGGGGATGATTATGATTTGTTTGTCCCTCCGTGGGATATTACAAATGGGTCCCGGTTTTCTGATCCCGGGACCTGTATGAGTTTTATAAAACACTGTGTGCCACCTGCTGAAATGGTGCACCAGCGTGATCGTTCACGCCACGACCTTCACACGGACTTATCTTTTTCCCTGGCTAACACTTTAGCCTGTAGCCAGGAAATCCTACGTCTATGGCGTTCTATGGGCAGGAAACTGGGTGAATCTTCCCGAGCTCTTGAAGCTGCGAGGAAAGAAGCCGAAGATCATCGCCTAGCCGCTAGGACCGCCCAGTGGAAACAGGCAGATGCGGAAGCTGCCCTTAAGGGTGAACAAGACTGGAGTGCTGCTGATGCCCGTCAATGGAAGGAAGCTTGCGAAAAGCAGAACTCTCTTCTGGAAGCTGCCCGGGCTAAAGCACAAAAGGAAAAAAGATGATCTGGCGTGGGCTCAGGAGGCGAATTCGGCTCTGGAAAATCAAGTGTCTCTTCAAGGCACTCGAATCCAAGAACTTGAAGCAGAGCTGAAGCTGCAGAAGGAGCAGGTTGAGCTTAAAGACAAGAGCGCTGCTGAGATTCAAACTGCCTATGACTCCCTCCTACAAGCTCGCGAGGAAGCGGATGCCCGTGCCACCTCAGATTTAAATGAAAGACAACGGGCGATTGCGGAAGCTCAGGAACTCCGGATGCGAGCTAGGACCGTCAATGGTTCTTCACTCGAGGACTTGATTCTGTAAGCTTTCCCTGTTTGTTGTCCATTATACGTGTCTTGATCCTAATTAATTTATGTTTATGTGTTGCCAGGTCATCCGCCATATTAAGAGTAGTCCGGAGCTTATTGACAGCTTTGCTTACTTGATGACTGCTTCAACTCAGCTTGGACGAATGAAGGGTTTTAATGAAGGGATGACTTATGCTTAGATGAATGTTTCTCCGGAAAGTCATCCGCTCCATGGCCTTGACGTCAAGCAGGAGTATAGTATGCAGATTAAGGACCATAACAGCCTTGTGTTTACGCTACAAAATAAGCTTCCGGAATTTGTTGCGGCCAACGATGGTGTGCAACAACTGAAGGAGTATCTGAATGAAGAATACGAGGCCGCCTCCTCTGAGGACACTCCGCCAACTCCTCCGGAAGATGTTGTAGCCCCAAATTCGTAGAATAAAATAGGCTAGGTTTTTTAAACCATTGTAATTATTTTTTCCTCATATTGTAACCGTCTTTCGATAAAATGGAAAGAAATATTTTGAGAAATTCTTTTGTGAGCTTTATACTTGTGAGTGTGATAATATCTTCTGAAGATATTTTTGAAAGATGAAAATTTTTGAAAGTTTGATAATCATGGTGACGTGGTGGAGAGAGAAACTTCTTAGGGGCAACTGACAAGACGTGTATGACGCCCTTGACAGCCTGTTTGCACTTTCTTGAATCTCCTGCCTAACGTGTCAGTCATCTGGCGGTCCGCGGTTTCTCTCTCCTCTGGCATTCCATCAATCGCATTAATTGCGATGAGTATATATAGAACACTTGTGATTCCATTTAACTCTTATTACTTTCGAATTCTCCTACTTTCAAACATTCAAGCCTTACACCTTCTGAGATTTCTTTCTTTCTGATCAAACAAATTATTCCGATGGCCGCAGATAAGAAGGGTGCTCCTGCTATCCACGAGGTCGCTGCGAACCTCAAAAGGAAAGACTATGAAGACGTCGTTAACATATATGGCCTAGCAAAGGAATGGGAACCAGAACGTCCGGTGAGTGGTTCTATTGCCACTAGTCCACCCCCAAAGAAGATGGCTGTGTATGTGGACCATTTTACGACCGGGAACTTCTGGATTCCGCTGAAAAAGTTCCTTCTGTCGATCTTGAAGACCTATGGGATTCACATATCTCAGATCCATTCTTTTGGGATTTTGAGAATTCGACATTTCGAATTCTGTTGTCAAACTTGCAACTTCGAGCTATCTGTTGGCACGTTTGTCGTGTTTTATAAGATGACTTTCCGCGACGGGTGGTACAGTTTTGCCTCCGTTGTGAAGAACGGTATTGGTACGGAATGGATCCGCAGCTATAATGGGTGTCATCTAGGATTCCACTTCCGTTTGGATCACCAAAACTTGGTGTTGTGGAACAGACGGGTGGTTCAATATTTCGATGCGGATGTCATTAGCAAAGTGTTCAAAGTTCGTGGAAGCCAATTTGCTAAGAGCATCTGCTGATTTGTTCTCGCTTCTTTTTATGTGAATGGCCTTACATGAGGAGAACTGAAGCATCAAATCTTTCTCCTGTGACACATATGAAGCCATTATGTCATTCTTTGCTTCATATGTTCCGTTGATCTGTCCCGCAATCAACATGGAATGTTAGGTCCCCGATTTCAGCTGGATCTTACTCAAATCATGTCATAACTCACACAAATAGATGTGTCGACAAGGGAGTTAATGACGGGTTGCTATATTTAGAAAGATTACTGTTTATTAAAGGAGGAATCAATAATAAACAGGGTAGTTGCTATCAATAATCAAAGGTAACTAACACACACAAGATTCACTCAAAAGATTTCCATTCATACAAAGTTAATCATACAAAAGGATAATCTATTTAGGGTTTCTTGAAGGAAAGTTATGTCCGTACTATTCTAAGACAGCCGTCACACTCAAATATTTTCTCTGAATTAAGTAAGTCTGTCTGCCTTATTTTCCGTGTCCTCAGGTGTGCCATAGTTATTCCTTTTATAGGCCTGACACCCTTGGACAGCTGTCATTCCTTCTAGAAACCCTAAATGTTAAAACTTATTCAAACTACATATTCAGAAATAATCCTAAGTGTAAAACAAGTCTTCCGGGTAGGCTTCTGCAACAATATTCATTTTCCGAGTAGGCTGTGTGCTCTGCCATCCTTCAGAACTTGGTAACATAGAAGTGTGCTCGGGATCAGTTTCCGGGTATACTTTACTTGAAGAGTATTTTACCAAGTAAAATACTCACCAGGTAGACTTCAATCTTCTTGACATTTTCAGATTTTGCCCGACAAACCCTTACGAGCAACCTTGTTCTTCAATGGTCCCTTCAACCCTTTGCTAGAGAATAGCTTATTAGCAAAGTGTGCTTGATAGCACTGTTCCTTGCTTGAGTTGAACCTTGCCCGATGTTACTTAGAGATATTCCATTTCAACATCAAGCCTACTTGGACCACTGTATTATTAAAGAATACCTTTCCCGGTTGTCACACCCCGACTAGGTAGTTGCGGAAGCGTAATACGGGAATGTAACAGATAACACTGGTATCAACCACATTGTTTATAAAGAAATTCAACAGCTAGATTACATCATATTACATTGGTAGGTACTAAGTTTACAAACTAGGTGAAAAACACATAACCGGTTTACGAGCTTCTTATACAGTATTATATCAGCGTCTATTCACAGCTATTCAACTTTCTTCCTAACACCCATCATGTAAGCAAATCATTCCACTTTTGCTTTACCTGAAAAGCATGTTAAAACGGGTAAACTACGTCTAGTTGGTGAGTTTCAAGTTTCACGAGTATCAATGAAATCAGTTCACGAGTTCGTAAAGTTTACAGTGTGTATGTATATATGTCTGTGTATGATGTATTATACTAAGCCACAAGCGAAACCGAAACGAGCTAAAACACATGGCCTCCACTGCCCATGCACTCCCGTTGGCATTTAACAGCCACTTTGCCCCAAGTATGTACTATGTCTAAAACCACATAGCAGTATGTAAAAATATAATGACAATGTGCAACTGGGTTTACATATGTTCCGGCATACCCCTCCGGCTCTGTCAGTTGGGTTTGTCAAACCGATAGTACTATCCACACGTCACCGGCACGAAGTTAATCACTTGTGTTTGTGGGGACTTGTCAAGTGTTAGTACTTAGATAATCCACATCATCACACGTTTTCAAGTATAACAGTTTATGTAAACATGCTTTTCACCCCAAAAGTTCGTAAAACAGTTTAGAAAGTGGGGGTCGTGAAACTCACCTTATCGTAGTTCGCACAGAAATTACGTATCAATAAGTCAGATGCCTCGTTTATAGCCTGATTCCTATAAACGGTATCGTATCGTTAATACTAGTACAGTGTTCAAGCTAAGTCGGGCTGTATAGATAATCTGGGTATACCTGTTAGGCCCAGAACATGACCATAGTCTTAGATTGTGACGTTATATACTATGAAATGTTTAAAACTGGATTTGGCTCAGTTTCACCGTTTCCTGAGCCTAGCTCAGTTGATCGTTTATACGTTTCGGGATTAGGTAAGATCACATAAAACTTAAGTAAATATATTGATTGATAAAATGATTTGATTTATGAAAGAATTTTAAGGTTTCGGTGTCTGGTTTGATCGCAGGGTTCGTTTCCGTTTTCACACGGGTTTGATTATACAAAACGCGTACAATCCACCCGAATTGTCCGGAATTCTCGTAAAAAGTTCGTTTTTATCAATATCATTCAAAAATATGATATTTGATCACTTTTGACATTTTGACATACCAGTCAGTCCGTTAAACACAAAACTGCCGGTTTCGTTAAAACAATTATAATTTAAATCTTTGATTAATCATAACTAAATATGTACTTATATATAAATTATGTAAATTTTTGTAAAAATACATTAAGACATGGAGAATTTTATAAAAATATTTTCAGAAATTTTATGATTAATTATTTATTTATAAAAATTCATTTAATAGGTTATAATCGTGTAATAAATGGCCCGTTTATATCAAAGGACCTCCGAAAAATCCGATAATTTTTACCAATGGCCTAAATGTTATTACATAGCCCCTGCAAAATTTCCAGAACCTAACTCTTTTGACAAAATGCCTTTTTGTGCGTTTTTCGGCTGTTAAAATTCGGTTAAACCATGATTGCACAAACCATACTTAGGCATTTCCAATGATTCCCAAACTTTACCAGTGATCTTAACATCACATACTAAACTCCAAAACCAAGTTTCATAATTTTTCAATATGTTTAGCTATTTTTCCCAAATAAACGCTCATAAACGGAAATAAATTCACCAAATATTCTCCGTTTATCGAAAAATTACCAAATTTGAACAGGGACTCATTTATATGATCCCTAATGTCCCTGAAAGTTTTCACAAGCTAACAACAAGCACGTCACAACCTAATACTAAACAGCCCCTAAACGAGTGTTACGGGTTTACCTTGTCGGTTTTCGATGAATTTTGCTAGCTTAAACGATTCTCCGGGTCTCGGGTTGCAAACTCAGTATATCTACATATCATATAACATCAAACCAAGCATAAATCATCCATGTAACAGCCTTGATAATTAGGGTTTCGGTTTTGGGTTCAAACCGAACTTTCTAACCGTAAAAACGTTGTATTCATGTTCTAATCCGCGTTTTTGACCAAAAAAATATATGTTCCTGGTTTGTAAACATGTTTAACATCAAAACATGGTTTTACTTGATTTTTAGGGTTTTTGGATGGTTAAACATGTTTAAAACTAACTAAAACATGTTTATATGTTAATTATATGAATCAAACTTGGTTAAATTTTCATAAAACTTAATCTTACCTTAGGGTTTTGAAGGGGAGCTGATAGAACAGGAGTTTGAGCTGCTTGGACTTCAAATATTATGAGTTGTAATGGATAACTAAACTTAGGGAGTAAGTTATATAAAAAGAATGTGATGTTTGGTGGCTGGCGATCGGAAGTATGTAAAGGCCCTTAATGGGCTGTTTTGGCCCATTAATCCAATCATACAAGCCCAAACATGAAAAGCCCACTTCAAATTTAGTTCGGGTTCGGTTTTTCGCAAGAAAATTAATTCGGGTGTGAGAAATAGCGCAAAAACGCGTGTTTTTCAGCTTATTTTTGTAAAATAAGAAAAACGTACTGACTCGTTGTAAAATTCCAAAATATTTTTACGGATTGCTTAGAACATGTCATATAAGTGTTTTATAAATCTTTTTCGGCTTAACGGATGCTACAATGCTTGTTTTGATATTAACGATTGCGTTTAAGCTTATAGCGAATCGATAAACGAAACCTTTTTCGTTTAAAGAGTTTTAAACGTACTGGGGCCTAAATATCAATATGTTAGCCTCTATAACATATATATAACTCATATATGACCCCTCATTATGTATACGGGTCATAATTAGTATCGGTCGGTTACTCGTTTAAGCACTACGAATTAACCGATTTATCGTTTACTTGTTACGTAATGAATATAGTATACCTCGTTTTGTCATGAATGTCACACCGGTCTTCCAATCATTTGGCTTCATGAGCTTGGTTAGCCTAAAGTTTACTCGGGATTGAGCTTTACTTGGCTATGAAGAACAGACTTGCTTGATAAAGTGATCCTTGCCCGGATACGCATAAACTAGTGAACCTTGCCCGGTAATACACTAATTTTCAAACCTTGCCCGGATATCCACTAAAGAAGACTTAATGAAGATAACCTTGCCCGATAGACAAAATATCGTACCCGGCTAAGTAAAAGCTTGCTCGGAAGTCTAAGGTGTGCCCGGTTCCATACTTCGCGAATTCTGAGGAGGTTGAGAAGATTCCAATCTTCCATATATATCTCTTGGGTCAAATCTTTGACTAAACAATCTCCCCCTAGATTGGAACACCTCTACAGTTACTTACACAGGATTAAAAATACACATCAAATTCAAAATCAAATTACATAATCAAATGAAATAAACAATTACATATTCAAAAGCTGTCCGAAGACATTACAAAATAAAGCCTACTCTATGAGTCTTGTCTCTTCCTTTCATTGTAGGAAGCTTTTCTTCTGTCAACTATTACTGATGCAGCTCTTAGCTTAAAAATATCAAGGATTTGGTAGTGAGTGTGACTTTCTGGAATAACCAAATCCCTTATATCCATCAGATCTTCATCATGCAAATAAGTCAAGTCTTCATCTCTTTTGATTATCCCCAGTACTTTTCCATCAGAGTTTCTTAGCACATACTGGTCAACATCTTCTTTATAATCAATCTCAGTAATGATGCCATTTTTTGAACTGTGTAGTTGGGGCGTGTCATTCTTCTTTGAATACTGATGCATGTATTCAAGTTTGACAACGGATTCCTATCTCTGACATTCATCTTGTAGTTCGTTTCAGCAATGTCCATTTTCTTCAACTTTCCAGTCCTCTTAGATCTGTGAAATCGGATAGTTTTCCAGCTTCTTTTTTCTTTTAGGAATCTGAATCCCTTATCATCTTCATCTCGTAAAAACTTAGAGAGATCATTCATTTGTCTTACAGCCATCTTATTTCTGTTTCGATAGTCATATAAATTGAGTGTGGCCATTCTTTCCAGTTGTTCATGAGTGTATTCATAAAAATCACTTCTCACAACAATCTCTCTCAGTTGCCTGCTCATCATAATCACTTTCAGTGTTTTGGTGACAGAGTCATAGTAGAGTTCTCTTGGAAGATCCATATCAGACTGTGGTCTTTCTGTTCTTTGAGATCCGTCCCTACTAGATTCACCTCTTCCACCTCTTGAATATCTTCTTGAAATTGGCGGCCTGAAAGGAATAGACTTCATGGGTTTTCTAGGCCCCAAATTGAAAGTTTTTATGTAGATTGACTCTACCATTTCAGGTGGAATGTGAATAAGTTCATCAATATTGTGTCCTGCCACTTTCCAGAGAATTTTTATAATTTTTTGTATTCCAGGATTGTTTGACAATCCTGCAAGCACAAACACTCCGTCAACAAAGCTTTTAGGGTTTTCACTTTCCCATAGAGCTTTTTCCCAATCAGTCTTTTAAATGTAGAAAAGATTTTTCAAATATTCCATTTATAATGCATCAAATGAGGCTTCATCCATTCCTCTTTGATTAATTATTATTCCCCTTAGAATATTGATCATCTTTTCATTCTCCCAAGTAACAATTGGTTCATCTTCAGGTTCAGGCTCGACTTCTTATGGGGTAGGGGTTTCAACCGTTCTGACTTGTTCTTTTAACTTTTCCCTCAAGGTTTGAATTCTTCTTTTCTTTGTTTGAGGTTCATCAGTTGGTTCAGACTGCTTGGATGAGCTCTCAGTTTGTAACCTCTTCAATTTTTCTTTTCTTTTAAGTTTATTGTACTGGTCCAACACTGATTCTCTTGATAGATTGTCAACTATTTCAGGCTGCAATCCCTTTTCCAAAAGGTATCCACACATACCTCCAAACTTATTCTTCAAAGTTTCCATCTTTTCAATCTTCTCATTCTCTTTGACACATTTTTCTATCACTTTTGCTCTTTCACTGTTATAAAGGTCTTGGAGTTTGTCAAATTTGAAGTGTGAAAGATCTTTTTCTGAATAACCATGCCTTCTAAGATATTCTCTGTATTTCTGATCATCTCTATTCTTTTGTTGCATGGCTCTTTTGATCTTTTCATTTTCTTCCTCAAGTCTCTTATTTAACACATTATCATTCATATGAGCAACACTTTCAAATTTCACACCAAGTGCCTTCATCTTCATAATCAAGGGATTGTTGATTTTGGCATTCAACAAACTCTGCTCAATGTTATCCCTTTGTTTATCAGTCATTGTCACATTTGGGGACTCAACATTGGCAGTATTAGCACCTTTTCTTTGATCATCATTGTCATCATCTCATCAGATTCATCAGACTCATCCTCTGCTTCTGTTGATTAATCAACTGCATCAATTTTGGGTTCATCTGAAGATGGATGATCTGGGATTGGCACATTTGGCACTCCTTGCATGTGTTCTTCAGGCCTTAAGGTTTGTAAAGGTATTGCCCTGATTGGACTTGCCTCATCATCAGGAGTCTCTACAAAGTATTTATTTTGATTATCCCATCTTCCTTTCTTTGCAGACTCAGTTCCTTCAGCTGGTATAGAGGATTCTCGTTTTTCCCTTTTCCTTGAGTATTTCTTTCCATATTTAGGGTCATCTACACACTCCCATTCATCTGGGTTCTGTCTAATGTCATCTTTAATTTGTTGAGCCCATTTCTTTGCAGCCATTGAGGCAATGGACTCACCAATCTCCTCTTCAGTCATCATTTCAATATTCAAATTGGTAGGTTCAGCAGTTTCATTTGACTTCTTTTCAGGTTGACTTTGGGTTTGTAACATGCTAACCACTATAGCTAAGGAATTTTCTGCTTCCTCATTTATTCCCATATTAATCAAAGCTTCAATCAAATCTTGATCAGCCACTTCCTCATTAATTACTTTTGCAAAATTGGCTTGGTTGATCAAGGCTTGCTGCTCTGCCAGTTCCTCTGGAATCAAGGTTTGGGCCAGTATCTCCCTTTCCCTTGTTTCTCTGATAATATTTTCATGTTCTTTCAAGGCAGCAACAGCAGCTATAGCATCATCTTTAAACAAGATATCTTTCTCTGGATAAGCCTTAACAGGCTCTTTTTCAGTTACTTTAGCCTTTCCCTTACTCAATCTTCTCTGGATCTCTTCTTCAGTTTCAGGCTCAAATTCATCAATATCTCTATCCAGTCTTTCCATCTCTTCATCATACTCTACAGTCTTGGAGGTTTCTGTTTGTTCAGTTTCTAGTTCAGTGAGTATCAACTCCTCAGTAGCAGCATCTTCTTCATTCATTACATCAATTTGAATGTCAGTTAAATTATTAGTAGCTACATCAGTCAAGACATAAGTATCTTCATCATTTAACTTTTCAATATCATTTCTAGTCTCTTCTTCATTTCTCATTTCTTCCTCCTCCTCACTCCATACCACATTCAGAACCTCATCATTCACATCATAATTTTGTTCTCCTATATTAGAAGAATCTGCTTCATAATCAACATCTTCCAATCTCCTTTCATCACTTTCCTCACCATCATCATATGTATTCAGGATTCATGTCAAACCATTAACAGTCTCTACACCTGTTTCCTTCTCAGTTTCAACATTTATTACATCATCAGCAGTCATATTCACATTCTCCCCCTGTTTTGGGGCAGCTGAGGTTTTCTCAACCTCCTGCTCCAGGGCTTGAATTCTCATTTTTGCTCTTACTAACTGATCTAACAACATCACATTTTCCATGGTCACCTCCTCATTCCTCTTTCTCAATTCAGCATTCTCTTTTAACAAGTTCAAATTTCTTTGGAGTAAGTCTATGTCAGTGGATGGTGTTGTAGGTGGTGATGTAGAGAAAGGTTCATATCAGGTTGTTCTTGAGTTGTAGTTTGAGTTTGAAGTATGGATTGTGGTGGTGGTTGTGTATGAGGTGGGCTTGGAATAACTGGATCAGTGTGAATTGGAATAGTGGTTGGTGGTGGGGATAAATGAGTTGATGTGTCAGGCTGGCTTATGGTTAATGTCTGGGTAGGGGATTGAGTGGTTTGATGTGGTGGAGTGTGTGGTAGTGATGGTATAATGGGTTGGTCAATGGGTAATGGTGATTGTGATGGTGTTGGAATAGGTAGGTCAGTTGGTAATGGTTGGTGTGGTGGAGTTTGTGGTGGTTGTTCTGGTTCTTCAAGTTGCTCCCCCTGATCCAGTGCAACATCATCCATAGCTACTCCAGCCCCTCCTTCATCTTCATTATGATCATCATCTCCATCATCAGAATCATCATCATCACCCTCAACATCATCATCTCCTTCTTCCTCCTCTGAGCTTAACTCAGGCACAGGCATAATCTCCAACTCATGGTTCAACAACCATGGGAAAATTTCAAATGGAATGTTGGGATTGAATCTATTTGTATTTCCCAGATTTGCAATTCTTTTATAAGTGTTGGGATTCTGCAGCTGATGTGTCATACCAATAGTGGGCAGATCTTGTAATTCCCTGTTAAAGATTATCTGTAAGAATCTAGGATATTGAAGAAAT
Organism: Bidens hawaiensis; assembly: GCF_021521415.1. Classification (NCBI taxonomy): domain Eukaryota; kingdom Viridiplantae; phylum Streptophyta; class Magnoliopsida; order Asterales; family Asteraceae; genus Bidens; species Bidens hawaiensis. The sequence continues at coordinate 57,045 of NW_027491151.1, read as the reverse complement.
CTATCAACTTCGGCCTTCTTCAAGTTTCCAATCATCCCATCAAATATCATCTTTGAAATATTGAAAGGCAGATCATATATAATACCAACAGTGGCATTTGCTAAATCACGACTCATCAGAGTCCATGATCCTTTTCTTGGAGCAAACCCCTGTATCACATGATGAATTAAGAATCTATACAACATAGGAAACATCCCCTTTTGAAATTGTTCATCATGGACAGTTCCCTGATACCCCATCGTCTGCTCAAAGATCCTCATCAAATGATCAGTATTGAAGTTTATATGGTTATGGTCATCATCACGTAACTGCAAACACCTTCTTATCATCCTTTCTGTTACAAGTATTTCATGGCTTGCAACAGTTGCTTCGATTCTTTTCCCATTTATGTCATCAACAAGTCTTGCAGATAGCCAGAAATCTAGTGAATGATTTCTGTAGATGATTGGGCATTCTGTGAAAGCAAACCTTACATTGGATCTAGCCATCCTAGTAATCATTCTCTCAACTGGCTCATTGTCAGGAGTGACCTCCAGCAGTGCGCACGTGTTGTGCTTTGGTTCAAAGGCATATTTAGGTTGAACTTCTTCTTCTTCTGCCATATCTGAACATCACAATCAAACACCTTCAAAGAGAAATTAGCATAAAAGTTCATTACTTTAAGCAATTTCAAGTTATAAATTTGAAGAAGAAAAAGAGAAATTTTATTAAGAACCTGTTCTTCGACAAATCAATAACCTAAACACAAAAAAAACATAGTGTTAGTAATCAAATACATAATCAAAGCCCATTATAGTCTATCGTTATCGGAAAACACATTATCATTGCTTACCGAGTCGGAATTAGGGGGCTGATTAAAATTAGGGTTTGTATTAGAGACGAATATTATAAGTCGGTTTGGGTTTCTTTGAGAGTAAGCAGTTGCAGTGGAAGGAGAGAGAGAGAGTGAGAGAGAGAGAGAGAGGGAAAATAATGCTGAAAATATCCCTAACTCCCTCTTATATACCTTTTGAAAGTGGGTTTTAAATGCATTACCTTTTGAAAGTGGGTTTTAAATGCATTTTGTCGTGTAGTGAATTATTAGCTGTCCAACATAATAATCTTGTCCAATTAAAACCTTACCCGATAAATTTAAAAGGTTAAACTTTGCTCGGAAAAATTTTTATTATTAATTGACAAAGTTTACCCGGCATCTTCCACTTACAAACCTTGCTTGGTCAAGTTAATTAATTTAAAGTCAAGTAAAGATGAAGAAAGCTTACCCGAAATACCAGATTTCTTGAGAACTTAATCACAAGACAAATAATCAAGTATAAAATATCAAATAAGCATCCTTGCTAGGAATCAATTAAGATACCCAAATAAATTTCTCAAATATAAATTAAGTAACTCAATCTAGCATAAACCCTATCAAAATCAGAAACTCATTCAATCAAGCATATTTTGATATAAAAGTGTGCCCGAGCAACCCTCCTAGTGTGCCTGAACAATCTTCTTAAGAAAAGTATACCCGAATAACCTTCCTAGACTATAAAGTGTGCCCGAAAAGATATCAAGTAGACAGTGTACCTAGAAAGTCAAATTTTGAAATTACCAAGTATATTGAGGGAACAATAGTGTACCCGGAATATAGAGTGTACCCGGAAGACAAAGTCTGCCTGAAAACACTTGTAATTTCATAACAATCATAATCACAAATAATACATAGCATGCTCGGAGTGAAATTAAACATAAAACACATAAGTGTACTATAGTCTAAAAATTTCAAAGAGCTTGCCCGACAATCCTATGTTAGCACTAAGCTTGCTAGGACAATCATATTCAAACATCAGGTATGCCTGGGAACTAAATTAAACAGTTTAGTCTACCCGAGAAACTTCGGAAACATCAAATCATACCCGAAAATGACAAACTTAGATAAAAGTACCTAAGTGTGCCCGGAAAGGTTATAAAGCATCAAACCTTACCCGAAAATACGTATTCAATCATAAGCAATCATGCTTGCCCGGAAAGTGACTAAAATCGTAACTCTACCCGAAAAGTATCAAATACTTCAAAGCATGCCCGAAATAGTAAACTTAGATAAAACATTTAAGTGTACTCGGAAAGGTTATAAAACATTAAACCGTACCCGAAAATACATATTCAACCATATTTAACTGTTTTGTGCCTGGATAGGTTAGAGAACATCAAACCTTGCCCGAACATACATATTCAACCTATTTTAGGCAAAATGCAACACTGTTTGACTTTAACCGCTTGTCAAAGACATTTGTTAGTTATGTATCATTACAGATCACAGTTTAAGAGCAAATGGTGCATTTAGAGATCAAATTTCAGTTATGTTTCTCTTCAAAATAATTTCTTTTGTAAACTGAAAAGATCTCAGGTATGGGATCATATTGACTAAGTAACTTTCTCAATACTTCATTCTCAGCATTATTATGACTACAAAGACAGGTCAACAACAGGTCTAGACTTAACATGATTTTCATTTCTTTGGTGATATGATTAATTTTCAATTGAGTTGCAGAAAATTTAATGGATAACACATGTTGTGTTCTGATGCTCCTTATCTATCCCTGGTTTTGGTTAAAAAATTTTAATTACAGAACATATTTTTGAAAATTTATAAGATATTTCTTTTCAAATATACAAACATATGTGAGGTTGAACGTTGGACTTATATGCCATGCAAATCGGACTTACAGGCCTTTCATTCAGGATGTTTAAAGGACTTATATTATTGCCTCCACCCTTGTAGTTCTGGAATTAACCCTCATGTTTGTACTTTTCCAATAAAAATTTGTGAACAATTATCAACTTTTGATTGACTAAATATTTGAAATAAAATAGTTCACATTTGTTCTTTGTCATTCATTATAAGATGATTCATTTTGGGTAACCAAAGACAAACATGCTTGTGTATGACTGGATAATCACTTTTCTGCCTATCATTTGAAGAGATTTATCTAGGAACATGCATAGACAACAATGTAACTCTACATAAATCATAGCATTTTCTTTATGTTTATATCACCTTAGATTTTACATATCATGAGAAAGCAACCATACATGTTAATGACTGTACTAAGAGTCTTTTTTAGCCTAATAAATCCATAAGATTGGCTAAGTAGTCAATGTACTATCATTTTCCATTAATATTCAATCACCCCAATGTCTCTTAATTGGCAGGTAAATGGCTCTCCTGTTTGACCACAGGTGGTCAACGGGACCAAACATACATTTTGATTATATGTCCTTTCAAGGTCAGAGCTATTGACATAGTTTTAAATGAGGGAATAGAAAACAAGTTACATATTGCCCCAAATGCCTTCAGTTTTCCAGGTTAATGGCTATCCTATCTGTCTGGAAACAGATGATAGGACCAACATACACAAGTATATGCCTTTCTAACTTGAGAAAATGACATAATTTTCAGCAAAAGTAACTCTTGAGACTTTTTATTGAAAATCCTTTTAAGCTTCTTTAAAGCTTGAACTGAATAGTATTATCATATCTCCACACCATTAACAACTTGCTCATGTTTTGACCAAAATAAAGTGTTTATGCAAAATTCTTTAGAAAACTCATTTTATCATTTAATTTTGACATAAAACATATTTTGACACAAACAGTTGTAACATATTCAAATCTTAATCATACTTAACATCATTAAGACAAACAGACATAACTATCATTCAAGGTCTAGCATATCCTAATAACATCAAGTGATCAGATAATTCACATAATCAAGCATTTAAGCAAAAATGTCAGATAAGCATATAATCAAGTATTTCAAATCAAGAGCACTTATCATGACATCACAGCTACACATCAACTGATAAACATGCAGAAGTATCAAAGATACCTAATTTTGCACATATAAAGTCAAATAGGGCACATATCAGTCAACATGAAAAAGTATCATATTCAAGCATATTCACTCAACATTTAGTTTGTGAGACCTCTAATCATATAATCAATTAACACATAGAGATACACACAACTCAGCACACATCATTAATCAGACCTCATCAGAGTTGACCATTCCCAGGTCTTTCAAAAGAAAGTTGAACCTGGTTCTATCAAGTGGTTTGGTGAACAGGTCTGCCAAATTGTCAGTTGTATCAACTCTTTGCATTTCAATCAAACCTTTTTCACAACAGTCTCTAATGAAGTGATGTCTGATTTCAATGTGCTTAGTTTTCGAATGATGCACTGGATTCTTAACAGTAAAATAAGCAGCAGTATTATCAATGAGAATAGGGGTATTCAGAAAATTCAATCCATAATCCAGCATCTTGTTCTGAATCCATAGAACTTGTGCACAGCAGGCAGATGCAGCAACATATTCAGTTTCTGCAGTTGAGATTGAGACAGTTGTCTGCTTTTTGCATTGCCATGACACTAGCCTGTCACCCAAAAATTGACATCCTCCTGAGGTTGACTTCATGCTCATGTTACAGCCATCATATTCACTGTCTGTGTAAGCAATCAGATCAAAATATTGGTTCTTTGGATACCAAATCCCTAAGTCTGGTCTTCCCTTCAAATATCTGAATATTCTTTTAACAGCATTCATGTGGGAGACTTTTGGACTTGCTTGGAATTTTGCACAGACACATACAACATACATAATGTCAAGTCTTGTAGCAGTCAGATACACCAGAGATCCAATTTTGGCTCTATATTCATGTTCATCCACAGGCTCCCCCTTTTCATCAGCAATTATCTTTTCTTTGATGTCCATTGGAGTTGATGCTGTCTTGTATTCATGACATTTGAACTTGTTAAAAATGTCATGCACATATTTAGTTTGGTGAATGAAGATCCCATCAGCTTTTTGTTGAACTTGCACTCCCAGAAAGAAGTTCATTTCTCCCATAGAGCTCATGCTGTACTTGGACTTCATTACCTCTTCAAACTCCATACACATTTGTTCATTTGTTGAACCAAAGATGATATCATCCATATAGACTTGTAATAGTAGCAAATCTGATCCCTTTCTTTTGTATAAGAGGGTCTTGTCAATGGATCTCCTTTTGAAACCATTTTCAAGAAGATGATTTGACAGCTCATCATACCATGCTCTAGGAGCTTGATGCAATCCATAAAGGGCTTTGTTTAACTTATACACCCTGTTTGGATACATTGGATCCTCAAAACCTGAAGGTTGAGCAACATACACCTCTTCATCAATCTTTCCATTTAGAAATGCAGACTTTACATCAAGCTGGAACACCCTAATGTTCTTTGAGGCAGCATACGCAAGGAAAATCCTGATAGCTTCAAGTCTTGCCACGGGTGCAAAGACTTCCTCAAAGTCTATTCCTTCCTCTTGAAGGCATCCCAGTGCCACAAGCCTAGCTTTATTCTTAATCACCAAACCCCTCTCATCCCTTTTGTTTCTGAAGACCCATTTTGTGCCAATTGCTGACCTGTTTCTTGGCCTGTCAACCAGATCCCAAACATGGAGATCTCTGAATTGTGCCAATTCCTCCTGCATTGCCTCCACCCAACTATTGTCCTTTAGTGTTTGAACAATGTTCTTTGGTTCTATTTGGGATAGAAAGCATGAATATAAACAGTTTGCAATTTCAGAATGGCTTCTAGTAACTCTTTCATTTATATCCCCAATGATGTTTTCAGAGGGATGTTTCTTTTCAACATAAGGGGTTTGAACTATCATATCTGCAGATATATTTGTGTCAATATTTGATTCATTGAGATCTGGTTCTTCAATGATCAATTCTGTTTCAGCATCATGAAACTTTGGTGTTTCTTCATTGTTCTGACTTGAGGTAGATCTACCATTATTTCCAATATTCAAGCTTTCAAACAAATGTTGAAATCTTGCAGTAGTCACATCTTCTTCATTTGAATGGTTTCTTGGGTTCTCCTCAGTCTGAACTTGATCATTCTCTACTTCTTGATTGAGATCTGCATGATCTTGTTCTTGGTCAACAATGTCATTTGAGATACCCTTGATAAATGTATACTCCTTTTCTTTGCTAGCAACCTTCTTCCATAACCCTTCTAAGTCCAATGTTTTCTTCTTTTTCTCTTCAAATACACTGGTCTTGTAGAATGAGTCATCAAAGTCTTCAGGATAAATCTTGAAAGATCTTATCAATTTTTCATGATCAAACAGCCATGCTGCACCATCAACTATATTGAACTGATTCTCATTAAAGATGATGTCAGATGATTCAATAACATTCATATGGTCTTTCACATATACTCTGTAAGCTTTTGAGTGTGTAGAATATCCAACAAAGAAACAATCCAAGGATTTAGTTTGTAACTTCTTCAAGTAATCCCTGGTGTTCAGAAGAAAACATTTGCATCCAAAGGGCTTGAGAAACTTAATATAAGGCTTTCTATTGTTGAATATTTAATATGGTGTCTTGTTATGCCTTTTGTTAACAAGTACCCTGTTCTGAATATAGCATGCAGTATTTATGGCTTCAGCTCAAAATGTCACTGGTAGATTTACATCTGCTATCATGGTTCTTGCAGCCTCAATAAGTGTTCTGTTTCTTCTTTCTGCAACACCATTTTGTTCAGGAGTTCTAGGAGCTGAAAATTGCTGGAATATTCCTTTTTCTGTGCAAAATTCTTCCATGACTCCATTCTTGAACTCGGTACCATTATTCCTTCTCATCATTTTAACTTTCTTATTCAGTTTGTTTTCAATTATTGTCACACAGCCATTAATCAACTCTGCTGTCTCATCCTTGGTACTCAGGAAATAAACCCAAGTATATCTTGAATAATCATCAATGATCACAAGACAATATCTTTTCTTCCCTATATTTGGCACACTCACATGACCAAAAAGATCCATGTGCAGTAGTTCAAGTACTTGATCAATTGAACTGATGAGCTTTGACTTATGACTTGACTTGTGTTGTTTGCCCTTTTGACATGAACTGCAATGTTCTTTCAGTTTGAACTCTCTTGTAGGTAATCCAATGGCATGCTCACCTTTAACAAGTTTGTTCATATTCTTCATATTCACATGACATAGTTTCCTGTGCCACAATTTTGACTCATTTTCAGTAGCTTTGGAAATAAAACATGTACCACCTCTTGAAATAGCTTCCTTCATGTTGAGCTCATATAGGTTGTCATTTCTAGGTGCCATCATCATAATCATTTCAGGTGGGATTACAAACTCAGGTTTTAAGATGAAACAGTGTGAGTCATCAAAACCAACTTTGTATCCCTTATCACACATTTGTGATATGCTTAGCAGATTGTATTGTAAACCTTCAACATGAAATACACTATCAAATGAAACTTTTCCATTTGTTAAAATTCCTTTCCTAACTATCTTTCCACCATTTTCATCACTTCCAAATGCCACAGGACCTTCAAACTTTTCTTCATAATTAACTAGTGACCTCCTGTCACAAGTCATGTGCCTAGAACATCCACTATCCATGTACCATATGTCATTCAGTGGAGTGGACTGTTGCTACACAAAAGAAAAGGTTTGATTAGTTAGGTGATGAAATGCAAGTCATTTCAACTTGCAACTCATCAGTTTCAATTTCAGTGGCTGCACTAGAAGTGAGTGTTGTTGGTTCAAGATCTTCATGAGTCAACTCAAGGTTGTCTGAGTTATCTGTTTCATATCCACACTCTCTTGGATTTTTTACAAATGATGTGGTGTTCTTGCTTTCATCATCTATTTTTATAGCTTCTTGCACAACATACTCTTTCTTTTCAGAATAGTCTCTCACATCAGCAGTCTTTTCAACTTTGGTTTCCTCCTTGGGTTTCCAAAGAAAACCTTGTGGTTCATATCCATGCTTTAATAAGAACTTCTTATCACCTATCAATTCAGATGGTTTCTTTCTTGAAAAGACACCTTTGTTTCTGGTCTTTTCATTATTAGGTGAACCTTGAGATTCATCAGACTTGACTAATTGAGTGTCTTGTTTTATTCTCAAAGGCTGATAATCCTTTTTAATTGCTTTCTCATGCTTCTTAGGAGACATACTTCTTCTTACTTATTTAGTCACTTGTTTCTTTGTTTTGATATCAGTTTTCTTTTCATTTCTTGTCACCTTTGCTGATGTCAATTCATCTTTGTTCATGGTTTCATCTCCACACACATTTCCTTTTCCCAGGTAAGCATCATACTTTTGTTTGTACAGGACAAAGTCTTCGCCATACTTTGTTCCATTTGGGACATGAAAAGGTTGGAATTTCAATCTTTCATTGCATGAATCTGTGTGATGACCATACTTATTGTTGGGTTTTAACAAGATTATCAAAGTGATAAAATCCCTATTTTACCAAAAACGCAGCGAATATAAAAGTTTTAAATCTTGTTAATATGATATGTATAAAACCAATTTTAAACATGCAAAACCCAAACCCGGATCCAAATACGAATAACACACTATCAAATACATGCATGTCACTATAAGTCCATGCATGTTACTACTACCTTTCAATATGACAAACCGGGTGAAAGAGATGATGATTGAAAGGTAAGAACTTGAATATGGAAGCTCCTCAAGCTAGCATACCCCAAGCTTCAACAACACACCACTTCTAGCTAGGATTTGCACTTGAAATTTTCTTCTTCTTTTCTTATGTTGGATGAAAATACCCAAGAGAGGAATAGAGAAAAGTTTACTTGGAAATTATGTGTGTTATGAAAGAATTAAAGAGAAAGACTTGGTTTTATTTAAAGGCATCTTTCTCTCCACCAATAATAACCATTGCATGTCTCCACTCACCTTTCATGTCTCCACTCAACCATATAATAATATTACATTTGAAAGAGTTATTATCTTTTTTCTTTTATAAAACTTTAAACATATATATATATATATATATATATATATATATATATATATATATATATATATATATCCACACATATATACTTTTATAAGTTTATAACTTATAACTTATAAAACCTATTATATGTTAAGAGACATGCTTGGTTATTATTATTCACATATTGTTATTTAACCAACTTAAATAACACTATGTAATGTTCTTTCATAAAACATAAATCATCCATATGATTTGTTTATTACACAAGTACATTTTATTTAGAAACCCCTTTCCAAATAACTCAAGTGTTAATATTCATTTGTTATGATCACATCATATATGAACGAATATTATCGGTGTTTGTCTAGCTTGTTATTGGGTATAACCCGACTTGGATCATAACGTACTAGCCACATCAATTTAATATATCTCTTGGGCAGACCGAGTCCAACAATCTCCCACTTGCACAAGATACATAGAAGATTGGTGCAAGTAGCAAATACCACCTAACTACGGTTTACTACCCCTAATATGTATGACGAAGTGCCATTCAATAACATCATCCCTTTCAAGTCCCATACTTGAAAATGATTTAGGTGAAACTATCATTTATCCTTTTGCCACAAATGTCATGTTAAATCCAGAGACACAGAGTGATCATTCTCTGTTGATTTAACTTGTCAGGCCTTAGACATTTAACTCTCAACGAATAAGAGGGACAAATCCCATATTGACTACATACGTCTCTCACTATCACCTTGTACTATACTTGAGGTTAGCCTTATGTACTGACATATTTCAGAGCAGCGAAGAACTAAGTCAAAGCATAATAGTCGATGAATATCAAGACCCAATACGTATCTCAGGTCGGAGGATACTATGAAGTTCTCCTTTACTCAAATTTACTTATGATCACAAATCCCAAGGATTCCATGCAGTAAAATTGAGAGCGGGTCAGTCTAATATTTATCCCATAAATATCTATGAACCTTGGCAGCAACCCTTTGCTATATTCATACCTCATGAATATCTACCAATCCAAGTTCATAATAGTCTTACTTTCACATTTGTTCCCACAAATATGAACGACTACGGACATTTAGAATAATTCAAATTATTCACGGATTTAAACATACTAAAATGGAACATAACTCAAGAACATGACCATAACCAAAACCATATGATTGAGTTAAAATAAAATTGTTCCAATATCCAAATACAAATTTTGATCAAATCCAATCACTAGAATATCGAAGTCCTAAGGCGCAAGTATGACTCTAATGCTTCGGCCTTTCAAGGAGTTTCGTGAGTGGGTCCGCAATGTTTTGATCAGTGTGAACTTTGCGAATACATATCTTTCCCTTTTCAACTTCATCCCTTATGTAGTTGAATCTCCACTCAATGTGCCTAGTCTTTTGATGTGCGCGGGGTTCCTTGATTTGAGCAATCGCACCCTCGTTGTCACAAAAGATCTCTAGAGGGTCCTGAATGGTACGAACCACTCCTAGATCGGCAATGACCTTTCTAATCCATGCAGCTTCTTGAGCTGCCAGGGAGGCGGTGATGTATTCAGATTCAGTGGTGGATAAAGCTACCACGTCTTGTTTTGCACTCTTCCATGAGACAGCACCACCATTGAGAACGAAAACGTATCCCGATTGTGATCGAGAATCATCTCGATCAGTTTGGAAACTCGCATCAGTGTAACCCTTTACAACGAGTTCCTCCTCACCAGAGCCATGTATTAGAAACATATCCTTAGTCCTTTTAAGGTATTTCAATATGCTCTTAACAGCCATCCAATGGCTAGTTCCCGAATTTTGTTGGTATCGACTTGTCATGCTCAAGGCACATGACACATCCGGTCTAGTGCAAATCATGGCATACATGATGGATCCTATAGCAGATGCATATGGGATACCACTCATTTTGTCTTGCTCATCCTTTGAGCTTGGACATTGAGAAGCACTCAACATCGTTCCTCTTTGAATAGGTACCAAACCTTTCTTAGAGTTTTCCATCTTGAACCTTTTCAAGATCTTGTCAATGTATGCACTTTGATTCAAACCTATCAACCGCCTTGATCTATCCCTATAGATTCTTATTCCCAGAATATAGGCGGCTTCACCAAGATCCTTTATGGAAAAACAGCTTCCAAGCCAGGCTTTCACACCTTCCAAGGTTGGAATGTCATTTCCAAACAGTAATATGTCATCGACATATAATACCAGAAAGGTTATGATGCTCCCACTAGCTTTCTTATACACACAAGCTTCATCAGCGTTTTTGATGAATCCAAATTTCTTAACTTCATCATCAAAACGGTGATTCCAACTTCTGGATGCTTGTTTCAATCCATAGATTGATTTCTTCAACTTGCATACATTGTTAGGATGTTGTGGATCGACAAAACCTTCAGGCTGAACCATATAAACATCTTCATTAAGATGCCCATTTAGAAAAGCAGTTTTGTCATCCATTTGCCATATCTCATAGTCATAATATGCGGCTATGGCAAACAATATCCTTATAGACTTTAGCATCGCAACGGGCGAGAAAGTTTCATCATAATCAACCCCTTGAGTTTGAGTGAAACCCTTTGCTACAAGTCTAGCTTTATAAGTATCCAAGTTTCCATGCATATCAGTTTTCTTCTTGAAAACCCACTTACTTTCAACCAGCTTGGAATTTAGAGGTGGAGCAACCAAGTCCCATACTTGATTGTCATGCATGGATTGCATCTCAACATTCATGGCTTCTAGCCATTTGTCACAATCAGATTGCGACATTGCATCTCGGTATGTGGTGGGTTCATCCGAATCAACCACGTAGCATCCATTCATGAAAAATCCATATCTCTCAGGTGGGGTGCTAACTCTACCAGATTGCGATTGTTTTGTGTGTTTTGATCAACCATTTGATCATCCTCAACAACCTCTTGTTGATTGATAGTGTCAACCAAACGTGTATCGGCTTGTAGTTCTTGATCCTCTTCGAGTTCTACAGTTCTATCAGTTCCTTCCATAAGGAACCTTCTTTCCAAGAACTTAGCCTTTCGAGCTATAAACACTTTATGCTCGCTTGGATTGTAGAAATAATATCCCATCGAATTCGTGGGATATCCTATAAATATACACTTAGTGGATCGACATTCAAGTTTGTCAGGGGCGTAGATCTTAACATAAGCCTCACAACCCCATACCTTTAAATATGAAAATTTTGGAGCCTTTCCATGCCATATTTCAAAAGGTGTCCTATCCACTTTCTTGTTTGGTGCCATATTTAAAATACGGGCAACAGAGATCACAGCGAAACCCCAAAATGATAGAGGTAATGAGCATCTAGCCATCATGGATCGAACCATGTCCAATAAAGTTCGATTCCTCCTTTCAGACACACCATTATGTTATGGTGTTCCAGGTGTAGTAAGTTGTGAGACAATCCCACAACTCCTAAGATGTTCTAGAAACGCATCATTGAGGTATTCACCTCCTCTATCTGAACGTAGTACTTTGATTGTTTTGTTGAGTTGATTTTGTACTTCATTTTGGAAGACTTTGAACATTTTAAAGGCCTCATTTTTGTGTCTTAACAAGAACACATACCCATAGCGACTATAATCGTCGGTAAAGGTAATGAAGTATCTTTCACCATTTCTTGTCATTGTCCTAAAAGGTCCACATACATCCGAATGTATGATACCTAATAAGTCTTTCGCCCTTTCATTTGTTCCATTAAAGGGTTCTTTGGTCATCTTTCCCAATAAACAAGATTCACATTCATCAAATGAATCAACATTTGATTTCAAAAGACCATTTTTTCGAAGTGTATGAATACGATTATTGTTTATGTGACCAAGACGACAATGCCAAAGAAAAGTATTACTCAAATCCATTTTGAGTCTTTTGGTGTTAGCTTGGTACAACGAGTTATCAATGTATGAGTCATCATGAATTAATTCATAAATGCCATAAAACAGCATCGCTTTAAAATAAAAGACATTATCCATGAAAACATAAATACCATTATCAACAAACTTAAAGTCATAACCAGATTGTCTTAATACAGAAACAGAGATAATATTCCTAGTCAAACTAGGGGAATATAAAATGTTTTTCAAAACAATTTCCAAACCATTTGGAAGCTTTAAAACATAATCTCCTCGGGCTTGGACGTCAACCTTTTCTCCATTGCCCATGAAGAGACTTATATCTCCTTTCTTCACCTCATTTCTTCTTTTGAACACTTGCAATGAATTGCATATGTGAGTTCCACATCCGGTATCCAATACCCATGTGTTAGAAGAAATAATATTAAGATCAATGTGAATCATGAAAGTTGTACCTGAGGTTTGCCCCGCATCCCTCTTAGCTTTCAACTCCTTGAGATAGGTCGGACAGTTTCTCATCCAATGCCCTATCTCACCACAACCAAAGCACGGATCCTCAGCGCTAACCTTTAGCTTCTTTGGCTTTGGCTCCGCCTTTGCCTTTCCCTTGAACCCCTTCTTGACTTGACCCTTACCAACGACAACCTTTGCTTTTGGTTGCGGGTGATACCTTTTCTTTGAGCCAACCTCATTGATCGCAAGAACGGGTAAAACCTTTTTACCCATGCCGGCCTCGGCTGTCTTAAGCATTGCGTGAAGCTCACCAATGCTTTTGTCCCATCCATTCATGTTGTAGTTCATGACGAATGTCTCAAACCTTTTAATTAAGCCATTTAGGATTAACTCCGTGGCTAACTCTTTTGAGACGGGACAGTTAAGCCGTTCAAGCCGATCAATGTGGCTCTTCATCTTAAGTACATAAGATGAAACAGATTGGGTTTCTTCCATATGACATGCATGAAGCACTTGAACCGTTTCGAATCACTCAACCCGAGCTTGAGTAAGGAACATTTCCTTAAGTTGGGTTATCATGTCATACGCCCCATGATTCTCGAAATCCTTTTGGATCTCGGGAATCATTGTTCCCAACATGAGGCAAGAAACTTGCACCGAATCCTCGGTGTATTTTAACCAATCCGCATAGGCATCCAAGTTATTGACATCGGGTTCATCGGGAATACGATCGTCTAAAATATAAGACTTCTTTTCTTGATTGAGAAAAATTCTCAAGTTTCGATACCAATCCATGAAGTTGTTAAAGTTTAGACGATCCTTATCCAGAATGGATCTTAGTGATAGATTATGCACGTGTGGGATAATTGCGTTCGGTGCGTAGTTTGCGCCATCTAAAAGAATTTTAACAAAGTTCAAATTAGTATTTTCAATATTAATAAAATTTTAATCTTTAATACCCTTTAAATGTCTCCAAGACAATTATTGATTAAAATCTAGAACCCAACGTTTCATTCAAATCGTAGTTAGGTGACCTTTATCCTACTATTCGAATTAACAAGGTAGTCAACGTTTGACAGTTGCAACCCTTTGCAACTTCTAGTTTTATGGGATCGGTTAAACATCATTTGTTTAGTTGGTATGTTAAATCCCATCAACACCTTTGAACGCCATGTTAAGGTGATCCTATAGTCATGGTTTCAAATCAAGTCGTCCTACTTATACACACGTGTGAGTTTACTCATACAAGTAGTTAGGTGATCCTAATGCCAAAAGTACTTGTAAAATCACCTTAAGATCACAAGTTTTCTTAAAAGTGCTTAGGTGATCCTAACTCACTTTCAAGTCTACAAGTGACTTAAGTGTCGTATAAAAGGATGGTGTTTAACTTGTTTTTAAAAAGGGATTTTAGTTTTCTAAATTCTAGATTGGAAAACTATTTATTGTACCTTTCATTTGCATGCATTCAAATGTATGGTACTTAGTTGAAAAACCCATTTTCAAAGTTCCAATTAATAAAACCCATTTTTATTATGAAATCATTAGTTATTAATAAAACCAAATTTTATTACCTAACGACTTCTAAGGAACCAATTTTATGCTAGTTGATTTTAAGTTGTTAAGCAAACCATATTGCAAATAATAAGTAAATCAACCATGCAAGCACAAAATATACACAACCACAAGTTCATAACCATAGCCTCCTAATATTGACCACACTTGTTGACTGAAGACAAGTGTGTCAAAAAGTCTCTCCTAAGGGACCCAAAAGAACATGCACTTGTGTCGGTGAACTCCCACTTGTTTCCGCATCCATATGCTCCAAGTGTTTACTCCCGGTGTTGTGGTCTTCATCATTTTATTTGGGCTTCCATCCATGCATCTTCTTTTACAAAATATATCCTAATACAATTTTTCTAGTAAAAGAAATACATCTAATCTACTTATTATTACAAGCCATATGAATGAATAAATAGATTACAAACCCAAATAAATATTACAACCAAATCGAATGAACAAACAACCAACACAATCATTCAACCAAACACAAGGCCATGGCTAGGTTATGAACATCTATTACACATCCAAATATGCAATAATACAAGACCAAAATGGTTCCCCTTTTTTCCTCAAAACTTTCGGCCAAAGCTTAAGCAAACCGAAAGTTTCGGGTTTTGTCCAAACAAACTAAACAATCATCCAAATGACTTGGTTTTTCAAGATTACCACATGCATGTAAAGTATAACCTTGAAAAACCATGGGGTAACCAAAACCCCAAAAAGTTTCGGCCAAATGGTGAAACCCACCATAAACCCGAAAAATTTTGGGTCTAATGAAGCATGCATTCGTATAAGCGGCTCTTGATGCCATTGTTGGGTTTTAACAAGATTATCAAAGTGATAAAATACTTATTTTACCAAAAACGCAGCGGATATAAAAGTTTTAAATCTTGTTAATATGATATGTATAAAACCAATTTTAAACATGCAAAACCCAAACCCGGATCCAAATACGAATTACACACTATCAAATACATGTATGCCACTATAAGTCCATGCATGTTACTACTACCTTTCAATATGACAAAACCGGGTGAAAGAGATGATGATTGAAAGGTAAGAACTTGAATATGGAAGCTCCTCAAGCTAGCATACCCCAAGCTTCAACAACACACCACTTCTAGCTAGGATTTGCACTTGAAATTTTCTTCTTCTTTTCTTATGTTGGATGAAAATACCCAAGAGAGGAAGAGAGAAAAGTTTACTTGGAAATTATGTGTGTTATGAAAGAATGAAAGAGAAAGACTTGGTTTTATTTAAAGGCATCTTTCTCTCCACCAATAATAACAATTGCATGTCTCCACTCACCTTGCATGTCTCCACTCAAACATATAATAATATTACATTTGAAAGAGTTATTATCTTTTTTCTTTTTTAAAACTTTAAACATATATATATATATATATATATATATCCATACATATATACTTTTATAAGTTTATAACTTATAACTTATAAAACCTATTATATGTTAAGAGACATGCTTGGTTATTATTATTCACATATTGTTATTTAACCAACTTAAATAACACTATGTAATGTTCTTTCATAAAACATAAATCATCCATATGATTTGTTTATTACACAAGTACATTTTATTTAGAAACCCCTTTCCAAATAACTCAAGTGTTAATATTCATTTGTTATGATCACATCATATATGAACGAATATTATCGGTGTTTGTCTAGCTTGTTATTGGGTATGACCCGACTTGGATCATAACGTACTAGCCACATCAATTTAATATGTCTCTTGGGCAGACCGAGTCCAACACATATCACACTTTTTGCACCATACCTTTCCTTTGAATAGTTCATGCTCTTTTGGTTTCTTGAACCTTTCTGTTGGCTTAGGTGACTTGACTCCCAGAGTCTTCTGATTCTTTAAATTATTAAAGTTATTTGAGAATGGCACAAACTCCTCAATCTTGATGTCTTGTCCTTCAACTTTTCTTTTGACAAAGACAATTTTCTCCATAATCATAGGTTCCTCATCACTGCTTTCTCTATGCATTGACTGTCTTTTCTCATATTCTTCCATAGTTTCTACTTCTCCAACATCAAGCACTTCATGACTGGAAAAGATTGGATAAACAGGGATAAAATTTTCTGCATCAACTTCTTCAGTTACTCTCTTCTTTTTGTTTTGTTTTATCCTTTCCAACACAACCTTGCTTGGTGGCTTGACTGCATTATAGCTCACCTTTTTCCTTTCACAAATGTCAAAAGAAACATGTTCTCTTTTCAATTTATCATTCTGTTTCTTCATTTTTTATGTTACAGGTGGATACATAGGAAGTTTGTCAATTGACTCTGGTTTCTTGTATCTTCTTCCTCTTTCAGTAGCTTTGATTTCCTCATCAGTGACTTGATCACTCAAATCACTTAAATCATCTTGATTCAAATCAAAAGAGTCAAAGTCATCTTCAGAGACTTGAATTCAAATTGATTTTTCTTCCTTTACCTCTTCCTTAACCACAAACTCACATTTTGCATCTACTTCAACATTTCTGTATAAATCAACAAATTCTTCTTTATCTTGAAAGTCATCTCAGAACTGTTGCAGGTATGCATCTCTTTTCTCTTTATCAAATTTTGGCATAAAGTTGTTGTTGAAGGGTGGTGGAACAGCTTTATATCTGTCTTTTTCACTTACTTGGTTTAGAATACCACAGATGTTTTCTGTAGAGACCAAGTTCTTCAGGAATTCATTCTCAACTTTCAATTTTGTGTTCTGCACCTTCTCTTCCACAATCATCTTCTTTAGCCCGTCAATCTCAGTGATGTATCTGGTTTGATTTCTGTAACTGATCATGCAATCATCTTCCCAGCTCTTAATCTTTTCTTCACTGATCAGTTCACTAGACTCATACCCATTGATGATACTTTGTTTCCTAAAGTACTCAATTTCCAGCTAGCCTACCTTTATTTTCAATTCATTGATAATTTCATTTAAATCAACAGTAGGAGCAGAGTATACCTGAGATGATGATCCGACTTCTTTTTCAATCAATGCTATGAATGCCACATTTGCCCTCTTGATGTCATCTGCAATGTCTTCTTCATGATTATTCCAATCAAAATTACCCTCAAGTTGTGAAGTTACAGCCAAATTTCCTTGATTTCTGTGTTGATTTTGGTTGGTTGGAGCTGAATTGTTTGGAACAGTTTGAAGATTCTAATTGTTGTTCCTTTGAAATCCTTGATTCTGTGGCACAACTTGTTGATTATTGTTCATTGGAGGCTATTGAAAGTTGTTGAAGTTGTGGTTATAATTGTTGGATTTGTTGAAGTTGGGGTTATAATTGTTGGAGTTGTTGTTATTGAAGTTGTTCCTTGGCTGAATCTGTTGAAACTGTTGTTGATGCTGCTGGTTTCTTAGTTGATTTTGAAATTGATTCACTTGATAGTTCCTTGGCATGTTGCATTCTCTAGAAAAATGACCTGGCTGTTGGCAGTTGTAACAGATGGCCCTTGACTTGTCAAACCAAATCCTTTCATTTGGCCCTGATAAAAGTGATCAACCAGTTCTGTTATACAGCCTCTTGCTTCTGAGTGCCAACATGGCGGCTTGCCATTTCAAATCCATGTCCTCCAAATCATCAGCATCTATCTGCTCTAGATCATCTTGTATAATGCTTGTATGAACCATGTTTTTTGCAAAAAAAATCATTATAAAAATCAGTGAACATTGAGAGCAAACCATGATAATCTGATCCATGACTTCCATTACCACCAACATCTGCTGGTTTTGTGAGTTGCTTGAACTACCACCAAAAAAGCCTTAGGTGTATCAACACCATGCTCATTTGGTTCTTCAATGATGGGAATCTGTTGTTGGTTTTTGGTTGACAAGTTCCCCATAGGTGCAATGAGAGCATTGGTTACTTGAAAACATGGCTTCTCCTCTTTGATCATTTCATTCTCAATTATTTCTATTTCTGTAGCCTGAAGAAAGCATACCACATCATCCACCTTCAAATCATTGAAATTGGGCTTTTGAAGGATGAATTTGCAGGCAGTGTACCATTCCTTAGGCATTGAGTTGAGCAGCTTAGTATTCAGGTCAAAATCAGTTGTCCTCAACTCATTCACAATAGCTAGAAATCATTCTAGAATTGATTTCAATCTTTTCCCTCCTTATACTTGAACCTTTCCAACTGTTGCTTCAATCTTTGTTTCTTTATGTTCTTCGGCTCAGTATTCCCCTCATACATCTCAAGGATGGCATCATACATTTCCTTGGCAGTTGTATGATGTGCCACCTTGGTTAAAATATCCCAAGATAGTCCTAGATTAATCATAGCTAAGGCCCTGTCATCTATCTTTCTCAATCTTTCACGCACAGCAACAGTTGCATTTGCATTTGCACCTTCATTGTTGTCCCGTGGTCCATTCTTGATTGAATTCCACATATCCATATCATTATAGCATACGACTGCTTCAAAGAGTACTTTCCACTTGGTAAAGTTTCCCTGTCCATACAATCTTGGAATCTTGTTAGTAGACACTTCTTGTTCCTCATATCCAGACATTTTTGAAAGAATCAAAATCAGTTTCTTTGTAAAAACAGAGTTTCAAAATAATCAGATCTGAAAACAGGTTATTCAGATCTGATGTGTCTGATATGATTAGAGCAAGATTTATAAATAAATATTAAAGCTTTAATTGAAATAAGGAAGAGAAAACACCAATAGATTGTAGATCTGGAAGAAAAATGAAGAACATAACTGCTGACTTCACTCTTCAATGGAATAGTTGTCTGCTTACGTCATCTTTCTTCAAATCTTCAATCAGCAACAAGAATCTTACTAAAATAGCAGCAACGTGCTCTGATACCACTTGTCAGGTCCCCGATTTCAGCTGGATCTTACTCAAATCATGTCATAACTCACACAAATAGATGTGTCGACAAGGGAGTTAATGACGGGTTGCTATATTTAGAAAGATTACTATTTATTAAAGGTGGAATCAATAATAAACAGAGTAGTTGCTATCAATAATCAAAGGTAACTAATACACACAAGATTCACTCAAAAGATTTCCATTCATATAAAGTTAATCATACAAAAGGATAATCGATTTAGGGTTTCTTGAAGGAAAGTTATGTCCGTACTATTCTAAGACAGCCGTCACACCCAAATATTCTCTCTGAATTAAATGAGTCTGTCTGCCTTATTTTTCGTGTCCTCAGGTGTGCCCTAATTATTCCTTTTATAGGCCTGACATCCTTGGACAGCTGTCATTCCTTCTAGAAACCCTAAATGTTAAATCATATTCAAATTACATATTTAGAAATAATCCTAAGTGTAAAACAAGTCTTCCGGGTAGGCTTCTGCAACAATATTCATTTTCCGAGTAGGCTGTGTGCTCTGCCATCCTTCAGAACTTGGTAACATAGAAGTGTGCTCGGGATCAGTTTCCGGGTAGACTTTACTTTAAGAGTATACCGGGTAGACTTCAATCTTCTTGACTTTGCCAGACTTTGCCCGACAAACCTTTACGAGCAACCTTGTTCTTCAATGGTCCCTTCAACCCTTTGCTAGAGAATAGCTTATTAGCAAAGTGTGCTTGATAGCACTGTTCCTTGCTTGAGTTGAACCTTTCCCGATGTTACTTAGAGATATTCCATTACAACATCAAGCCTACTTGGACCACTGTATTATTAAAGAATACCTTGCCCGGTCTTCCAATCATTTGGCTTCATGAGCTTGGTTAGCCTAAAGTTTACTCGGGAGTGAGCTTTACTTGGCTATGAAGAACAGACTTGCTTGATAAAGTGATCCTTGCCCGGATACGCATAAACTAGTGAACCTTGCCCGGTAATAAACTAATTTGCAAACCCTGCCCGGATATCCACTAAAGAAGACTTAAAGAAGATAACCTTGCCCGATAGACAAAATATCGTACCCGGCTAAGTAAAAGCTTGCTCGGAAGTCTAAGGTGTGCCCGGTTCCATACTTCGCGAATTCTGAGGAGGTTGAAAAGATTCCTATATTCCATATATATCTCTTGGGTCAAATCTTTGACTCAACATGGAATCCACGCGGGCTTCCAAATGTTTAACCCCAAGCTTTTTGGCTATTCGTAAGCCTGCCAGGAAGGCCTCATACTCCGCCTCGTTGTTAGTACTCTTGAAGTCTAACTTTATGGCATATGTGAACTCATGGCCTTCGGGATTGACTAGCCTGAGGCCTGCGCCAGATCCCTCACTGATTGAAGCCCCATCCGTGAACAAAGACCAAATCTGTCCTAGTTCAGGAGGTGCTTGGGGTTGTTGCTCAATAAAACATTCTTTCTCTTTGTGTTGCGGGACTTCAGTGACAAAGTCCGTTAACACCCGTCCCTTAATTGCTGGCCTAGGTTTGTATTCTATCGCATGTTCGCCTAGCTCGATGGCCCACTTTACCAATCGTACAGACAATTCTGGCTTGCTGAGGACATTCTTGAGCTTATATCCGGTCAAAACGTTGATGGGATACCCCTGGAAGTACCTGCGTAGGCGTCGGGCAGCATAGAACAATGCTAGGACAAGTTTTTCTAACATCGAATATCTCATCTCTGGGTCTGACAATGTTCTGCGGACGTAGTAAATTGGTGTTTGAACATTTTTTCTATCCATCAGGAGGACAACCCCGATAGCAATGTCTGATTTTGACAAGTACATCGTTAAAGGTTCTCCCTCATAAGGTACTGTCAGCGTGGGTAATTCCATCAAACATTTCTTAACCTCCAGGAAAGCTTGTTCCGCTTCCGCGGTCCATCTGAATAGTGCTTTCTTGAGGCAATTTCTTAGTGTTGAGATAAAAGGATAGGATTTGGCTGCATGATTTGCCAAAAAGCGATTCAAAGCAACTAAACGGCCATTGAGTGTCTGAACTTCCTTGAGGGAGGAGGGAGAAGGCATACGGGCTACAGCTTGGACTTTATCCAGATTAGCTTTGAAGCCCGCACCCGTGACAATTACTCCGAGGAATTTCCCTTCCACCATCCTGAATGAACACTTAGCTGGGTTCAGCTTCATATTGATGCTCCTCAAGGTTTCGAATGTTTCTTCGATATCCCTCAACATTTGGTCTTCCTCAATACTTTTGATCACAAGGTCGTCCATATAGACTTCCAAATTTCGACCAATCTGATCTTTAAACGCTATGTCCATCAACCGTTGATATGTGGCTCCCGCATTCTTCAGTCCGAAAGGCATCATCTTGTAGCGAAAGGTGCCCTGATCGGTACGAAATGCTATTTTATCTTCATCACCCGCAACCATGCGGATCTGGTGATAACCTTTTTAGGCGTCTAGGAAGCATTTGAATTTGAATGGTGCCACAGCATCAACCTTGAGGTCTATTTCAGGTAAAGGATAACAGTCCTTGGGACACGCCTTGTTTAGATCCTTGAAATCTATACACATCCGCCATGTCCCGTTGCTTTTGTGAACGATAACCTAATTGGCGACCCAGGTCTGATATTGAATTGGTTGGATGATTCCGGCCTGTAAGAGGTCCTGAACTTGCTCATTCATTGCTTTTGTTTGCTCCGGACCCATCTTACGTTGTTTCTGAACAATCGGTGTAAACATAGGGTTTACCCTCAATTTATGCTCCGCAATGCTCCGCGGGACACCAGTCATGTCCGCGGGTTGCCATGCGAAGACATCAATGTTTTTTTTTAAAATAACTGTTTCAAAAAGGTCCTTACTATCTCTGAAATAGTAGGTCCAATTGTTACAGTTTGACCCGGAAACTTTTTGTTCAAAACCCATTTTTCTGGTTCAGTCCTCAGAGATTGTTTTGGAATCTTGTTAGGTTTTGAGCTTTCTGTTGCAAAGCAATGGCGATTGACGTGAATTATTGCTACACCTGTGCTGGTTGGAACCCCCACCGCACCATGAGCCATGGACGGATGAGCATTGAAGTCACCGATTGCTTCTCGTCCTAAGATGATGTCATGTTTCAACGTTGCTGGCAAAACTAATAATTCGACCTCTTCGGTCCTTGAATGAATTCCATCACTCAGGGTGATTGGGAAAGAAATCACCCCTCACGGATACATTATTTCTCCTCCAAACCCTGACACATGAGCATGAATAAGTTTCAGTCTTTCCTTGTCCTCTTCATCAAGTTGCTCAAAGCACTGTTTGTACAAGATATCCGATGTATTACCACTGTCAAAGAAAACATATTGGGAGCGATAATGACCAAAAACGGTAGTGATAATCAGGGGATTCTTGTCATTGGGACCTCCCTTGACTCGTGGAAAGATCACTGGCTCATTTTTCCACTCTTCGTCATCGTACTCACGTCTCTTTCCTCCGACCTTTCGTCCGCCTTGAATCATGTGAACGTTTAAGTCCTTGACTTGTTTCTTGGATGGCCCCTGGTTGTCCTGCGTGGGAGCTTTACCAGTCCCAGGTTTCCCATCTTTCACCAAATGTGTAAGTTTTCCGGACTTTATAGCCGCCTCAATTTCGCTTTTCAAAGCATTACATTCGTTCGTGTTATGACCGATGTCATTATGAAACGAACAATATTTTCCGGTGTCGAGAAATGATCTTCTCGTGAGTGGCTGTGGTTTCCGTAAATTCACATTCTTAGTAGTGAGGATTTCTACGGGAGTCTTTGAAAGAGGAGTCCACCTGTTAGGACCTCGAATCGAGGGTCCTCCTTTGTTCTTGTTGCCAATGAGAGATCTTGCATCAAATGGCTTTGATGCCTCCGTTTTTAGCTGAAGTCTTGAACAAATTGATCCCTTTGCCTGTTTATTGGGTCTAGGAGTTTGAAATTCAACTTTGAGTTTTTGTTTGGAATTATTATTATTCCCCAATATTTTTTCAGTGTTGGCAAAAAACTTTGCCGCAGTCATGATATCGTCCCATTCTTTCGACATTCCATCCCTACCAGTGAGTGTGCGGATCAACTCATCACACTTGACATTCTTGCGGAAGGCACCGTGGAGCATGTCTTTGCTGATCCCACCAATGTTCAGACTTTCTTCATTGAACCTGGTAATAAAATCTTCTATGGATTCATTATCACGGCGGACGACATCCAAAATTTCTGACTGGTCACGTGTGTGTTTTTTCTGCTGGCTGAATTGTTGTGAGAATTTCTTCACTAGATCATCCTAGCTAGATATTTGACCATCAGGTAACTTTTCGAACCATTCTCTTGCTGCCCCTGTTAGTGTCAATGCGAACATATGACACCAATAAGGGAGCGTCCATCCGCTCACATCGCCTACCGCCACAAAATTTTAGAGATGATCACTTGGATCAGTCATGCCATTGTATTTGCCTACCATTGTAGATATCTTAGCATTGACAAGGAAAGGTGATGTCGCAATGCTAGCTATAAATTTCGACTTCTCGGCGAAGGCTGCCGGACGGTATGGTTTGGTGAAGTCTTCCTCAACATCACTATGATACTCGGTGTGGCAGACCACGTCCCGCGGACGACTGCTTCTTGCCTGTGAGCTCATTCTGCTATCACTCGTGTAGAAACTATAGTTTCCTGGATGATACGTTGAGTCATAACTGCCATACTCATCAAAGTAGGACGGCATCCGCATGTCTATGCGAGGACGAGGGCGCAACATTCGTGGTTCAACAAATTCTTGTTCTGTTTGTTGACTGTGGCGGATCTGACTTCTCCTTACCATTGGAGGAGGAGAAAGAGATCTCTGGGGAGATTCTTCATAAGTCAGAGCGCGAGCGTGTAGATGTGCATTCCGCACTCTACGTTCATATTCTGCTTTCAAGTTCTTTCGTTGGACATGAAGCCATTCGTCCGGGGACAATAGTCCACCGGATCTAGAATTATGACGGTGAGACCTCGCCAAATCAGAATCATCGGAATCCTCTTCCGGATCCAGTACTGACCGAGTTCGGCGAGTCTCCCTCATGATTTGACCAAGGTCACCCGGATTAGATCCTTCTGGAGCCATTACGTGTCCTAAGTCGGTAGGAGTTGGCCCATTTAGTGCGGTGACGCGCTCAAGGGTACGACCACCTGGTGTTGTCTCGGTCGTTTGTGAACCCGGAGCTGTCACACGTGCAAAAACACTCGAGGCAAGGCCTTCAGGTATTTCAGTGTTAGTCACACGTGAAGCAAGTGCAGGAGTTCCCGTCGGCCCTTCAGGAAGTTTACTCATACTATAAACGAACCAAAAAAACAACGAAAATTTGTGCTGTTCTAACACCAAAATGGATGGCGCCAATGAAGAAACACGGATGCGATCCCCAAGTATGGGTCCTGGATCCAATGAGTCCACAGGGTAAAATACGATAATTACTAACACAGTATGAGCTCAACTTCCCGAAGTCCAGTGACCGGAACCTATAAAACAGACACCGTGAGTCTCGTTACTGAAGGACATGAGGGGGGGGGGGTCTTCCTGTAACCACCCTCCGGTGTGAGAATTAGTAACGTTCTTAAAAGAGAAAGTACTGAAAACTAAGCCGACTAAGTGTAGTCAGAGTATAAGTGAGTCAGAATGATTGTGAGTGAATGAATACCTCATGCATGTTGACGAGGTATTTATAGCCGAAGGATGTAGGAAGGTGATTGGGCCAGCTGTCATCTTCTAAAAGATCTCAATAACTGCCTGGACACGTGTCCTCGTGTGATAGGTTGAGCTAAACGTCCCATGTGCATGAGTATAAGAACCTGGACACGCGTCGCCCAATGATAAGACGAATTGCACCCTGGCCATGTGCACGGTTATAACAACCTGGCCAGGTGTCCTTTGCTCATTGGCTGGTGAGTCGCTATTCTTCAAGTATCAATCGTGGACATTCTTCTAGAGGGTAGTTAATTAGTGACAGTTGTCCCGTTGGCATTGCCTTTGGCGGACAGATGTCTTGTCCTGCGGATGACTCTTGAGGGTGCCAGGATGCTTCCGCGCGTGGTATGGGGACGTTCTTCCTCTACTGTGATATGTGGGTGATCCATATGTCCCGCGGGTGGTATATGAGAGGCTCCCCTATGACCCGCGGGTGGTACTTAAGGGTATTTGGGTCTTTTTGGTACCCTACCTCTATATATATATGGTTCAAATAAAAGAAAATGGGTTGATGATTAACCCCAAGCCGCTTCCCTCCTTCTCCAACATCTTCTCCATGGATACTCCTGAAGAGGTCTACATCTTCTGCTAATTATGTTATGAATCCTTAATCAAAAAACATAATTAAACACAACTAAATCAACTCATCAATCATCTTCTCCCCCCCCCCCCCATTCATTGTCTCCCCACCCACCATCCCCAAAAAAATCAAAGTGCCCAATGGGCAGAAACGGCGCTTTGGAGGCGTCTTGGGGGTGGGAAACCTCCCCGTTACATATGGTCTAAAACATAAAATAATATTGAAAATACTCAAATAGTGTTAACCTGGTTAAACAAAAGTTGCACGCATAAAGTTGCGAGTTATTCTTTAGGTAATGTAGTGGAAAAATAAATAAAATTTTAAGTTAAATAGTTTGATTATAGAAAAGTAGTCTTACGTTATTCAGAAAATAATGCCATGACATGTCTAAAAGGACATCGACAAGTGCTTTTCGTCAATGAAAAACCACAAAAACGAATACTGGTGCCATTTTCGATAACACCAATAATTGTGTCGTGCCCTGTCTATGTAGCCCACAATAAGAAAACATTTACCATATTTACACTACAACTCTATTTTCAATAAGAAAAGGGAAAAATTAAATTATATCGGAATGTCAAGAATAAAGAACTAAGCACAACTAAATATTAAGGTTTTCTATTTAAGTTAATTATTTAAGTTAATGAATAAAAGTAATCGAAGAGAAATTAAATTACTTTAAAATTAAATGAGTTATAAACATTTATTATATGTTGTATAATGGAAACTGAACTTAAAAGAAAAATCTAAAATATTGATAGCGTTTTGTATGCATGAATGGAATGCGGAATGAATGGACCATTATAAGGTAATGAGAAAAAGAGTGTTTGCTATGCTAAGAGAATAGAATCACTAATTGTTTTATCCATTTTATTCTCTCTAAAAACACCCCAAACTCATTCAATCTACCCCCCTTGTTTTTTCTCATTTAATCCCATCTTTCACCCTGCATCACCTCCATCACCCACCCAACACTACCCCCAACCGACCAACTCCACTGACCACCACCATCGTCGCCACAACCCCCACTCCATTCATTACCTCCAACCACTACCACTACCCACCACTGTTTCCGCCACACCACCTGCCATCATTAACCATTGTCACCGACATCCTCCAACCACCGCCAACCACCTTCACCTCCCGCCACCATCACCACCGTCACCGTCACCACCACCCATCAACACCATCGTCTCTCACCACCAATTTTATTTTATTACTTCGTCTTTCTTGTCTACCTAGCAATATAAAAAAATAATCTATTTCATTCCTAGTTACTATATAGTAACCAAACAAGACAACGAAATAGTAATGATCAATTCCATTCCCCCGTTTATTTCATTACCCCATACCAAACATATACACAATTCAAATACATGGAAATTTTGTATGATTCTACCATTCATCACTTGAGATATGTTTTATGTACAATTACATACTCTTTTATTATATAAGAGCATTTCAATGGAACTCATCCCGTCTATATAATTTAACTTTGTTTAAAAAGACAAGTTTCTTTTCAACATGAAGGTTGGTGTGAATTGTTACAGAAAAAATATGACAGTTAGGATATAACTATTGCAATTACATTCGACACTAGAAATTGTACTTTGATAGCAAACCCAATAGTTATCGATGTTCTAAATCCCCTACCAACCATCAGTTTAACTACCGAATTTCAACGTCACTACCGAGTTTCAAAGTCACCAATGGCATGGCAAGTAACTATCAAATTTTAAAATCACTATCGTATGAAGTAACTTTCAAAGATCATTTGCATGCAAATTTTTTTCCATACATACCAATCTAACGCGTTCCGATAAAATACTTTTAAATTAAGTCGAAAATTTTCATGATCCCATCTAGGGGTGTTGCCCCTTAGTCCCCCCCAAGGGGACCATGTTTGGACTCTACCCCAAATATGTAAAGGGTCAATGCCCCTTTGAACCTCTCATGATATTGAAGTCATCGAGGTTTCTAATTATCGAAGTCACAATAGTGTGGATAGCTATGCACTTCACGATTCCTAACTTTTATCAATGTATATTCTTAATTCTCATTTGGCCTAAATGTAAATCCAAATTACCAAAATAGTCTAATGACAGACCACAAACATCGGCTAACTAAGTACTCATCATGCATTCAATATATCCCTTAGTTCATTAAAAATTACTCATTGAAATTCTAAAATATATTTCTAACTATTTTTAGTTTTTATTCAGGTTAATTTATTGCCCAAGGAATTAGAAATATGAAATTTGACATGCCATTGGATTAGTAGATAGATCTATTACGTAATGACAAAGAAAATAAAACAAAGTTATACCGATATTAGGAGTGGGTGGAAAATTATGGAGAATGATAAACCAATAAAGGAGTTATGTTAAAGTAGAGAGTGTATAGAGATTTATTAGGGTGTGTGGAGATTTATATAGTGTATGGAAATTAATGGGGTAAATAAATATAAATCAAAACAAAAGTGAAAGAAGATGGAGGAAGAACTCTCTCGAAGACCCTCGGAGGAGGAGGAGGAGGAGGGATGGGTGAATGTTGATAAGGAAAAGGGAAAGAGAAAGAAAAAACGAGGTTCGAACGAAGATGGAAGAAGTAAAGAAAACACGAAAATATTTCTTGTTTAAAATTTACTGGTTGAGTGTTCTTGGAAGGAGGTGTCGGATTTCTTTGGAGAATTTGGTACTGTTAGTAATGTGTATAGTGCTAGAAAGAAGGACATGGGTGGCAATTGTTTTGGATTTATACCTTTCTCAAAGGTTAAAGATTCAGTAACTCTTGAGGCAAGGCTGAAAAAATATTAGGATGGGAAAAGATAAAATGTTCGTGAAGGTAGCTATGTTCACTCTAGAAAATGGATATTTGAGAAGAAGGGAGGTGAATAAAGAAACTGAAGGGGATTCGAAAGGGGAGATGAGAAAAGAGGAAGAGAAGAAATCAACATAAAAGGATTCGAGTAAGCCATTGGTATGGAGCAGGGTCGAATATGAGTAGAAATCAGACAGTTTTTCAGCATAGTCACGAGGGACATCATATAAGGAGGCATGTGTGAATGGCGGGGGTAGTAATAAAAAGGTTCTTGAGGTTGAAGTCCATGAAAGTATTAGTGCACTTGAAAGCATACACAAAAGAGCGTTGGTAGGAGTGGTGAAGGAGTTAAACACGCTGAAAATTTTAAAAAGTGTACTCAATGATGTTGGGGGGGGGGGGGGGGGGGGGGGGTTGGTCTATGTATTCACTATATTGGTGGATTGCATATTTTATTAGCATTCGATGTTCTATTGAATGTCGATAACTTTAGAAAGAAAAAAGAGGTTTGGGAGCAGTGGTTCATGAAGCTGGATGAATGGGCCAGTCTCTTCTATTCCAAAGAATCGCTTGGCTTTGTGTCATTGGGTTCCTTACATTTGTCGGACGAAGAAGCGTTTAACTCGTTAGTCGCTTCAATAGGTAAAGTTATACATAAGTCTAAAATTTCTTGGAATAATGGGGACCTAGCCATAGATTGCATCAGAGTTTTGGTTGGTGAAAGAAGAAGAATAGTAAAGAAATTAAGTTAAAATGGGGAAATAAATCGTTTAGAGTCTAGGTCACAGAAGAAATTGGGGTTTGCGACTCGGAATGTGTTGGAGCGTGGAGTCGTTGGTCGAAGTGGATTGTGGGTCACTGGAATGGTTGAAGGAACCAGGGAAGGATATAGATAAGGAATATGAAAGGTCTATAGAGAAGGTGGATGACTCATTGGGTAACAAAAAAGGATAATAATGAAAAACTGGAAGAGGTGCAAAGGGTTAGTTCCAAGTAGAAATTTTTCTATTGATTTTCAGAATAACGAGTAAGGAAATAATGAGGACTTTCAAGAAACAAAATATTTTTATCTTTAGTGGAGCTAATGGAGTGAGGCCCATGAGAAAACCTGTTATAACGAAAGATGATTCATGTTATGTGAGCCCAATAATAGATAGGTCAGGATCTAAAAAATGACTTAGATATGAAGAACCATATGATACAGAAAATAATAGATAGCTCTGATACCATGTAAATAAAATGAAAAGGCTATGTCACCACTTCACATTACAACAAGGTTAAATAGTACATAATAGGTTACAAGAGAAATAAATGAGGAAAGCTGAAGAGTAAAAAATAAATGACAACAATCACATCATAAATGAGACTGTACGTGTCTAACAGGGCTGAACAGGGATAGAGTTATAATAAATAAAGTGGCCTCTAGGCCCAAAGTTCCAACTAAAGAGAACGGAGATAGATCAAAGGATAGGCTTGATTTATTGCCGAAGGTCACATATGTATTAATGGAGGATGATGATATAAATGTATTTCAAGAAGACGAGATCGAAGAATGGGAGATGCAAGTGGATACTAGGGTGTCCATTGCAACCTTATTCAGGAAAGGATGGAAAAGGAAGTGAATGCTACCATTAAGGCGGGTGCTTCAGTGGGTGCAGAGATGGTAAATTTCTCATACTTGGTAACGAAAACAATAAGGAATGAAGGAGTTGACAAAATAAATCAATATATTATTTTTCAGTAAATATTAAAGGCTTGGGGGTTGAAGAGGTAGGTCCCAGCAGAGCCCAGTTGGACCCGCAAGACTCACCTTGAACAGGGACGTCTGCGCAATGACCAACTGCTCCAGCAGGACCCACCATGCTCAAAGAACCTTACGCGCAGTACGCCAGCTGTACCCGCAGGGAAAGCTTCCCAATGGTGAAGTACCCCGCCTGTTCCCGCAGCTGCGGATACAAGCCATCAGGGAAGGCTACCCGCACTAACAGCAAGGCTACACGCACAAGGCATTAGCTACTTCAGTAGTCACATGAAGGAATGAGCAAGGCGGGAATACTCCCGCCCAAGTGAGCCAGTCCGTATGCTTCTGGAAGGTCTTTCGTACTATACCTACTAAGGTATGGGCGGAACAGACAAATTGACCAGAGCAGCCCATGAACCAATCACAGGGTGACAGCTCACCGACAACAATACGAGGAGGAGCACCCTCTAGTACTGTTTGTCACTATTAGCCGCTGCCTACTCACCAACCCTTACGAGGGGACGTGCGCAGCCTACAGTTGGTGGAACAGTGCGTAGCCGGCAGTAAAGGAACAGTATACAGCCGATCTTTACTGTTGGCCGTAGCCTACCCACCAACCAGCATGGCCTGTGCGTAGTCCACTGTTGGTGGAACAGGAATACTATTCAGCCGGCAGTACCTTCTAGGAAACCTACCTTTGGCTATAAATACTCCAACACCTTGGAATGGTAAGATCATCTGATATCTCAATCTTATCTAGCAATCTCTTAATATACAATTATATTCAGGGCAATCTAGTCTGATTCTCACGCCGGAAGGTGGTCACAAGGAGGAACCCCCCCCCCCTTCTCAGTGACGAGCTTACGGTGTCTGTTTTGCAGGTCTCCAGAAGAACAACCTTCTCTGCTGGACCTCATCCCACGGATGGCGCCAATGAAGAAACACTAGGTGAACCCTAGACAGATTATAGATAATGTGGGGGTTAAGTAATGTTGAGGTGGAAAGAGCAAAACAAGAGCATCGTCGAAGGCATCAAGAAAAGACTCTTGGAACACAGATCCGGCTGGGTGGACGAGCTTCCGCACGTCCTTTGGGCAAACAGAACGCTGAAGAAGGCCAGTACGGGAGAAACCCCGTTCAGCCTCACTTATGGCACGGAAGCCATGGTCCCGGTCGAAATTGGTTTACCCTCACCAAGGATCTTGATTCAGCCAGAAGACAATGATGCGGAAAGACGGTTGGATCTTATGCTGACCGAGGAACGCAGAGACTTAGCCGCAGTGCGTGAAGAGAACTACAAGCGACAAATGCAAAAGTACTACAACACGCGGGTAAAACTCTGCAACTTCAATGTAGGAGACTACATACTGCGTAACAACGAGGCTTCGAACCAAGAACGCCCAGGAAAGCTGGCCCCGGTCTGGGAAGGGCCATACATTATCAAAGAAGTCCTGGGAAAAGGCGCATACCGGCTCGAAAGGCTCGATGGCACTCCCATCCCAAGAACATGGAATGGAGCTCAATTACGCAAATGTTATATGTAGATCAATTCCAAACTTGTAAAGGCCTAGAGCCACTTCTAATTGAAATGATTCTCCTTTCATAATGTGTTGATAACTTTACCTTTATACTTATGAACTTCCCACACTGGTGCCGGTATTCACCGCATAAATGGGGAAGAAGTAAGTCGTTACGTGTGGAAGGCGGCAAAACCCGCATAAACACAACGCTAAAAATAAGGAAAACCTACACGCAGGTCAGATGTAAGTAAAGTTTAGCCATCCTTGTAAGTGCAAGTGACGGTCTTACCCGCACAATCACGAACAAGGAAGCAAAACTTCAACCTATCATCTACCACGTTCAAAGGTTATCCTAAAAAAGGATGAGGAAAACCTACACGCAGGTCAGATATGGGTAAAGTTTAGCCATCCTACTAAGTGCAAGTGACGGTCCTACCCGCACAATCACGAAAGAGGAAGCAAAACTTCACACCTATTATCTACCACGTTCAAAGGTTAACTTATTCTAAAACACTTGGAAAATTGCTAATTTAAACTAAATTATGCAAGTCATATAACGTTTATAAAGCAAGGAATCCAATGAAAGAAGCGGTCTTAGCCGCACAAAGATTTATATTTCATAAATATTCGTTACAAGAATGGCCGGGTAACTACCCGCCTACAAGAAAGTAAATCTATACAAACTAAATCTATCCTAGCAGCGGGAAGGGATCTTCAGGATCAGGCTTCAGGGCCACTTCCACTTGGACCAGCGCCGTCAGTAGAGCGTGGCAGTTCAAGGAAAGCCTTAAGGATAGCTAGCCCATCATCAGCAGCAGCAACTTCATTCACCTTCTCCACCACCGGATGCGGGAAGGCAGCATACTGATTCACTGCTTGGTCGTAAATAGCTTCAGTATCCACATTATACAAAGGGAAGTTGGAAGGCGGGACGCCTTTCTCAACGAAACCTAGACCAAGCAGGAAGCCGGCCCGTTCCCCATCCTCGTGAGAAGCGTTGAGGGCTGCGCTCATAGCATCGTCGTAAATGTCTCTGAGAAGACCCGATGCACAACCTACAAAAGAAAATATACAAGTGTCAACACCCTTTCTATTTACAAAGAAAAGCGTAAAGACATGAAAGCTTACCTGAGACAACGCTTCTCGAAGAAGCCATTCCTTGGCAACCAGAGCTTCTTGGAGGGCAGCTTGAGCTTCGTTACGGGCGCGTTCGGCTTCACTCTTGTTAAGGTTGGCAAGCAACACTTCTTTAGCCGCAGCCTCTTCGACGCCCTTTAGCTTCCGCTCAGTATGGTCAAGCACCCCCCTCTGGTCCAAGATCTCCTGGAGCTTTTTGGCGTCTTCCATCGCCAAGGCATCATGAGCCTGCTGGAGAGCCTCTAATTTGGCTTTAAGTTCTTCATTCTCCACGCGCAGAGGCTCAGCAACAGCTTCAGCCTTGGTGGCCCTCTCGGTTGCGTTCCTCGCAGTTTCCTTAGCCAGCCGAAGCTGTTCATTAACAGCTTGGGCAGCCTTGGAACGGGCCTTGAGTCGAGCCTGAACTTCAACCTCGAGGGCCTTGAAGGCCTTCTCCTTCTCCGCAGCCACTGCGGCAAGTTTTTGGTTCTCCTCCCGGACAGCCCGCGCCTGAGCTACTTCCTTGAGGCGAGCTGCTTTTAACTTGTCGTTTTCACGACAAAGCAGCTCGACGCGCGGCTGCATCCGGGCCAGGAGAACCCGAAGCTCATTGGTTAGCCTACCCTCCTGGTAGCTAGCCATGGCTTCCCCCAACGCACCACTGGGAGCAGCGTGACGAGCCCATTCCACGCACTCCACAGGGGTGCGAAGGGTTGTTCCTCGGCGAATGTTCCATCGTGGAACATACACTTCATTGGAATCCGACACTGCAAAAAACACAAAGCAGTTAGGAAAAGATGATAAAATATATATATATATAAAATGGGCCAGAAGAACCCTACGCACCTGTAGGGTCAATAACAGGCCGATAGCCGCCGAACCCATCACCTGAACCCAAAGGAAATCCATCCAAGAGGTCAGGCAGATGGGAAGGTGGCTAAGATTGGCGGGAAGCCCCATGCGTACCTGATGGACCGGCCGTCGTTGCCGATGGCGGGGGCATGGTAGCAGCCGCCGTGGTCGCCGCCGCGGTCGCTGCCGCGGAATCCGCAGCAATAGTAACCGCCGGCTCGGTGAAGGATGCTGTAAAAATCGCACTCACAGCCGGCGGTGACGTCATCTCGGCTGGAACAGTCGGCTCAAAGGAGTGAGCAACTGAACCAGCGGAAGCAGGCGCAGGCGCCTGGGTCGACGCCTCAGGTAGGCTGACCAAGCCTACCGTCATTGGCGGAGAGGTACTACTCGGCGCTTCACCCTGGAATGCGTCAACATCCACGCCTGCGTAAAGAAGAAAAGTGTTAAAAAGATTAAGCTATGAAGATAAAAGCTAAAGGAAAGTTGTACTTACGGGTTTTCTTGAGCCTAAAGGTACGGAGAGGCGGGGACGGACCCGATGGAGCCGGCCTCTTTGCGCCGGTCACCGTCGTCTTCTTTGGCTCTTCGGAGGTGACAGTCGCAACCTCCGGAGCGGTGGTCTTATCACCACCGGGATTCCCCGCCACCTCTTCGCTCTCGGTCTCCGAATCAGACCGAGGCGCTGGATCGGCAGTGGAGGCCTTCTCTTTCCCCTTCCCGCCGGCAGCCTTCTTCTTCCGCACCAACGGAGGACCATCTGCGGATTCCTCATCAGAACATACGATTAAAGGAATTCCAGCAGAGGTTTCAACATTGAGGGGTCGAGGGTCGAATAACGCCTTACCTGGCCGACGGGCACTAAGGATCTCATGGCCTAGCGGATAGACCTCCACGAACCGATCCGCCGTCTGTTCTAGGATGGGCAACTCGTTCTCGTCTAGAGCGCGAGTACCCATCCGGGCGGGACCGTCAGCCTCCCGCGGATTAAAGAGCGACTGCAGGTCGTTCCCCTCTGAAATAAACAGGAAAAAAGTTAGAAGCAATTCAGAATCAACAATAAGAGACAAAGCATACCGTAAGGAACAGAGTTCGAACCGTATTCGAGGACGATTGGGATCTTTTGCGCATCGGCAGCCTTCCACACTCGGCTCATCCCCAGCATCACCATCCCGGACTCCGCAAACCGGTAAACCGGAGATTGGACCCGAGATATCTTCGCAAACCATTCCGCCTCCTGGTAGTTGGAGGCGTGAAGGCTGGGAAGTGCTTGCCCGTTCTTGAATTTCATGGCAATGGGGATGGCGCGAGCGGATATGAAGAAAAACTCCCTCTTCCACGCGCGAAGACTGCGCTCGGTCGCGCAGATCTTTAAACCCTTAATCCGGGTTGTCAACGTGTACCACCCCTGGATGCACCTCCAAGTGTAGAAGGTCATCAGGCGGTCAACATAGGGCTCAACGCCCAGTATCCGGCACACCCACTCAAAGTGGCGAATCTTGGCGATCGCCATGGGGTGCAACTCGGTCAAATGAACACCGTGCCTCTCAAGGACACGGTAAACAAACTTTGTCAATGGGAACCTAAGATTCCCATAAACAAAGAATGCAGCATAAACCCCGATCTTGCCTCTGGGGGCATCGTATACCGTCTGGTGGGGTTCAGGAAACTCAAGCTCGAGAGACTCGAGCATGAACTTCCTGACGATGTACCGATATAGATCGCCAGGCAGAGCACACTGGCACTCACCAGCAGTACTCTTGTCATCAGCTGTAGAATCGATATCACGAGACATCTTGTAAAAGAAGAAGAAAACGATTTCGGGAGAATGCTTGCCTGAAAAGGATGAGTATTCGCCGGAAATCGCTTAAAAGATGAAGAGAAGAGTGAAAGTGTGGATTACAAAGAACCCTCTCCCCCTTTATATACTAATCGCAATTAATGCGATGCATTTAATACGGAAGAGAGAGAAAACGAAGGTGCAATGAAACTATGACACGTGGCAAAAAGCAAGCTGGCAACAGCTGTTGACAGAACGCATACCATTAATTTAGCGGCCACGCGCCCGAAAAATCGCGCCCACGCGCCTGAAAAAGCGTCTGGAATGACCATGTACTGTCACGTCACCATAACTTCCTGCACGTCCTGACACGGTCAGAAGAAACCGTCGCACGACGTTTCAGATGTTTGGACTGTTCCTATCTTTCCACCAACTCTTCGAATTTCGAAATTCAAAATTCAAAAAGATTCAAAAGTAAGCGGGAAAATACCCCTTACCTTGGCAACCAAGTAACCATAAGACGGGTGCGGGTACAGTGTCAAGGCAAAACCCTTCACATACCTAGCACCCGCAGGGAATTGACGCCAGGAATACCTTGGAAATAAAGTAACCGTAAGACAAGTGCGGGTACAGTGTCAAGGCAAAACCCTTCACATACCTAGCACCCGCAGGGAATTGACGCCAGGAATACCTTGGAAATAAAGTAACCGTAAGACAAGTGCGGGTACAGTGTCAAGGCAAAACCCTTCACATACTTAGCACTCTGCAGGGAATTCAAACCAAGAAGGATCTTCTGGGCCATGCTTGCGGAAACGGGAATAACATCCCCGCATGACGGGAACGTCGAGAACTATATTGTTTGAAACTCCAAGATGGAATTGGTGGTTTTAGCATAATTGATCACTATGTTGAAAACTACCAAGACCCCATGGAGAATCCACACAAATGGGACTCAACGCTCCTGACGTGCGAGGAGGTTACAAACCTACCCGCTTCATACCCAAAGATCAAGCAGAAAAGTCGGGAATTTCTGCGTGACATCAGGAAAACCGCGGGAAGAATCACCACGGAAAACCTAAAAACTAAACCCTTTTCAAAACCCCTAGCTAAGTCCAAAAGTTCACCTCACTTATTAATAATTCATGAGAAGAACATTGGAATGGGGGGACTTGAAGAGGTAGGTCCCAGCAGAGCCCAGTTGGACCCGCAAGACTCACCTTGAACAGGGACGTCTGCGCAATGACCAACTGCTCCAGCAGGACCCACCATGCTCAAAGAACCTTACGCGCAGTACGCCAGCTGTACCCGCAGGGAAAGCTTCCCAATGGTGAAGTACCCCGCCTGTTCCCGCAGCTGCGGATACAAGCCATCAGGGAAGGCTACCCGCACTAACAGCAAGGCTACACGCACAAGGCATTAGCTACTTCAGTAGTCACATGAAGGAATGAGCAAGGCGGGAATACTCCCGCCCAAGTGAGCCAGTCCGTATGCTTCTGGAAGGTCTTTCGTACTATACCTACTAAGGTATGGGCGGAACAGACAAATTGACCAGAGCAGCCCATGAACCAATCACAGGGTGACAGCTCACCGACAACAATACGAGGAGGAGCACCCTCTAGTACTGTTTGTCACTATTAGCCGCTGCCTACTCACCAACCCTTACGAGGGGACTTGCGCAGCCTACAGTTGGTGGAACAGTGCGTAGCCGGCAGTAAAGGAACAGTATACAGCCGACCTTTACTGTTGGCCGTAGCCTACCCACCAACCAGCATGGCCTGTGCGTAGTCCACTGTTGGTGGAACAGGAATACTATTCAGCCGGCAGTACCTTCTAGGAAACCTACCTTCGGCTATAAATACTCCAACACCTTGGAATGGTAAGATCATCTGATATCTCAATCTTATCTAGCAATCTCTTAATATACACTTATATTCAGAGCAATCTAGTCTGATTCTCACGCCGGAGGGTGGTCACAAGGAGGAACCCCCCCTTCTCAGTGACGAGCTTACGGTGTCTGTTTTGCAGGTCTCCAGAAGAACAA
The DNA here is from genome assembly GCF_021521415.1 of Bidens hawaiensis. Taxonomy (NCBI): domain Eukaryota; kingdom Viridiplantae; phylum Streptophyta; class Magnoliopsida; order Asterales; family Asteraceae; genus Bidens; species Bidens hawaiensis. The sequence goes on along the minus strand of NW_027491151.1, from coordinate 19,328 downwards.
CCTTCTCTGCTGGACCTCATCCCTGTGGGAAACATTACTTAACCCCCAGATTATCTATAATCTGTCTAGGGTTCACCTAGTGTTTCTTCAGGGGTGGAGGCGAAAGCCAGGTGGATAAAAGATTTAAAATTCGAGGAAGATATTTCATTTTTAGCTCTTCAGGAAACACTTGTGGTTGATCTGAAAAGTAAACATATGGCTACTTTTGGGGATAATTCGAGATGAAGTTTGTGGGGGAGTTTGGTAAATATGGGGGTCTCCTTTGTATTTGGATCCCTTCGTATTCAATCATCAGGAGACCTTCAACGACAGGAACTTCCTAATTTTAAAAGGAAGCATGACTGGTTTTGCGGAACCCATATGTATTATAAACATATATACTCCGTTGGGGACGCTTGACAAAAAGAATACGTGGAACCGAATTGTAGATTTATAAGACAAGCACTCAGGTTTGTGGTTATTTCCAGGAGATTTAAATGTTGTCAAATTTCCAGAGGAAAGGATGAACTCTAGCTTTAACCCGGATTGTACTAGAGATTTTAATTCATTTATTTGTTAAAACGATCTTGTCGAGTATGCAATGAAAGGGGGGAAGTTTATCTTCTAAACATGTAATAAGATGACTAAAAATGATAGATTTTTGGTCAGTCCAGGTGTGGTGAGTTTATGGCCAGATGCGTGTCTTAACATTGCTACCTAGATTTATGTCGGATCATAGACCACTCATTCTTATTACTAAGGAGGTCAACTTTGGACATCGCCCTTTTCGATTTTATAATTCATGGCCAGATCGTGACAATTTTGATGGCGTAACCGGGTTTGCGTGTGAGAAATGGCAATTTAATGGTCCAGTAGCTTTGGCGTTGGTTAATAAACTCAAACTGATTAGGAATGATATCAAGAGATGGTGGAAAAAGACGAAAGATAAAGAAGGCGAAAAGAAGTAAATAGTGAAAATGAGCCGGAAAGAATTGAGTTGGAAAAGGATTCGAGAGAGTTGTCCAAGGAGAAAGAGTGGGTTAGAGTGGAAAGCATTAAAGAGCTAACAGAGTTAACAAACTTTAAAATTAAAGACATTAAACAAAAGTTGAGGGTTCGTTGGAATTTATTTTGGTGATGATAACTCTCCTTTTTCCATAGTTTTATCAACAATTGAAAAGAAAAAAACTCTATTCCGGATATGGAGATACACAGTGAGTGGCGTGAAAAACCAAAAATCATTACAGAAAGAAGTCATAGTGTTTTTTAGAGGGAGATAAAGAGAAAATTATGGAAAGGCCGAAACTAAAATGTCATAATCTCAAAAAGATGTCGGAAGAGGAAGCCCATATGTTTATAGATAAGTTTTCCAAAGAGGAAATAAAAGAGGTTGTGTTCAGGTGTAACAGAGACAGGGAACCGGGCCTGGATGGGTTCAATTTCAAATTTCTAAAGAACTTTTGGGATTTATTTTAAGATGACTTCGGTAAGATCTTCGCAAAATTCTTTGAAAGTGGGAAATTCAACAAAGATGTTTGTTTGGCCTTCACCTCCCTTATCCCTAAGTGTGTAGACGTGGTGACTCAAAGGTGTTGGCGAATTGAATAAAAAGGTTCAAGGGTCGGTTATCTCTGAGTCTCAGTTGGCTTTTTTAAGAAGCAAGGCTATCTTAGATGGGTCGCTTATATGTTAATGAGTTAACAAGTTGGGCTAATTAGTCAAAATATAAAGCTTTTTTCTTAAAATGGACTTTGAGAAAGTTTATGATAATGTAAATTGGAAGTTTTTAATCTCAATGATGTAGCTATTGGGGTTCTCTGGAAAAATGGTGTAGATGGATCTCAGGCATTCTCTGTTCAACTTAGTCTTCGTTCTTGTCAATGGCGCTCCTACTTTTCAGTTTTAATGTTACTAATTCATGGGACCCTATATCCCCTTTCTTATTTTTGATTGTTACGAAGGCATTTTCTAATATGGTTCGAAAAGCCTAGGATGGCCTTTGAAGGTTTTCGAACTCCAAACTGGGGCTCGTGGACGTCCTATTTGTTATATGCCGATGATGTTATGTTGATTGGAGAATGGACAAAGGTTAATTTGGAAAATGTAGCTAGAATTTTTAGGTGTTTTCAATTGTGCTTCGAGCTGAAAATAAACATGAAGAAGTTGGTTTTGTTTGGTTTCAACGTGTCAGGGATAGAGGTGGGTGATATGGCAGGGGTTATAGGTTGTAAAAATGGTAAAATGCTTTTTTTATATCTCAGTATTCAAGTGGGGTGAACATGAACAAAAATCATAATTGGAATGGGATTGTTGAAGTTTTGAGAAACGCTTGGCTATTTGGAAAGCAAATTCTTTGTCTATAGGAGGGAGGGTAGTCTTAATTAAATCGATGCTAGAGAACTTATCATTGTATTATTTTTCTCTATTTAAAGTCCTGAGTAAAGTGGTAGAAAATTTAGAAAGGATTATAAAGAGATTCTTCGGGGGGGGGGGGGGGGGTTCAAGTAATTTTAGGAAGATTTATTCAGATGCTTGAGAGAAAGTGGTAATCCCAAAACAAAGAGGTGGGTTCGATCTCTCGAGTCTTAGAGACATCAACTACTCTTTATTGGCTAAATGGGGCTCGAGACTTAAAATGGATGGAGATAGGTTGTGGAAACGTATTATCTTGGCTATACATTTGAAGGGCTTCAGTTGGGAGATGGTTCTGTTTAAAAGCGGAAACGCCAGGGGGTGTGAATGAATATAGCTAAAGCTGTGAATAAGCTAAGGTTCGATGGTAGTAAAATGGGTGATTTGATAAAAGGAAACTTGGGAGATGGTAAGAAACTTAGTTTTTGGACTGATAATTAGGTCGGGAACTCGAGTTCAAATGAGGCGTGTCCTAACTTATTTAAACTTGAAAAAAAAACAAGTGTTGTATAGTTACTGATCGGTTTTGGAGGCAAGGGTGGGTTGTTAGCTGCACGTGGGAGCGACCAAGAAATCCTATGCCAGAGCAACAAATAGAAGAATGGGATAAATGCCACAAACTAGGAATGGTTGGGAGATAAGGATGGTAAGTTCTCAAGAAAATTGGTTAAAAGGCTGTTAGTAAAAAATAAAGATACCAACAACAATTATATGATGAAATGGAGCAAATGGTCCCAACAAAGTGTAATATCCATGTGTGGAGAGCGGAAATGAATAGAATCTTTGAGAAGCTTGCGCTCGAAAGAAGGAATATCCCGGTGGAGGATAGTAAGTGCCTCGTATGTGACTCGGCTTACAAGTCGGCGGACCACATTACTACCGATTGTTTGGTTATAGCGGTGGTGTGGGATAATGTTAGTCGTTTGTGCAAAGTCCCTCCTATCTTTGGCTTCACGGTTAGAGACTTGTTAGATCTTTATAAAACTATTGAGCTGGGAGAAGTGGAGAAAGAGGTTTTACACAAGATCATGATTATAGCTTGTTAGAGAATTTGGAAGGCGAGAAACGAGAAATCTTTAAAAAGAAAACCTGTTAAGATAGAATATATAATTAGGGATATAAAGTCAAAAGTATTTCTTTGGTATAAGAATAGGCCAAAAATAGACATAAATTGGGCGAGGTAGTGTAAATTCTTGTTCACATAATTCTTTTATGGTGTTCGTTAATGGCTTATCTCCGATTATGAAGGTTGCCCTTTGGGTGTTTGGGTTTTGTTTATAAAATTTGATTGATCGGAAAAAGACCTGAGGTAGCGTTTGTGTAACATCCTACTTTTGGTTATAATAATAAAATAAATTTCGTTTATTTCATAGTGGGTCGTTATCGGTTTAGATGAATAGAATATGAGTTGGTCTAGTGTTGGGTTAACAGATATGGGTTATGGACTTGGGTATGAAAGAAAGAAGGAAAGACCATGGGCTTAAGCCCATGATCCCTAAATATATAAACCTTAATCACCATTAATTCCCTCATTTTACACACATTCCATACACCATAAAAACACACGCTTAGCTCTCTCTCATCTTTCTCTCTCTCTCTAGCCGAAATATAGAAGAGAAAACCGATCCCGACCCAAGGTATGATAGTATTTTGTTGTATGAGCTTAAACCCGTTAGATATAGTCACGAAACGACAAGCCGACACCGTTATACCATTTAAGTCACGAGATCCGGGTGGAATCGAGTATAAACCGAACCTAAGATAAGCTTAGGGATCACCCTAGCTTAGATCTGGATCGAACGGGACGAAAAACGGTGGAAAAACGAGTAGAATCTCGTTTTCCGACGAAAACACGGTTTTCCAGCGATGACGGCGCCGGAAAAACATGTACGAGGTTGTCAGGGAATGTTCTGACATTCTCTGACCTAACCCTAGTTCGCTATGGGAATCTAACGAACTAAAAGGCAATTCGTTAGTTGATTCGTATGGGGGCATAATGAACTAGCCTTAGTTCGTATCTGATTCGTTAAGGGAAAGGGTAGTGAATTACCCTGGATTCGTGATAGTTAGTTCGTTAAAAGAAATAACGAATTAGAGGGTCCAATTCGCTACTTGGACTGGTTCGCTATATGGACTGATTCGTTAAGGAGTCCAGTTCATTAAGAGTTCAATTCGTTATAGGAACCAGTTCGCTATGATAAGCCAATTCGTTATGAACCAGTAACGAATTAAAAGTTTAACAGAATGACAGAATGGTCCATGGACTTAGAAAAGAATTATTTAATTACAATGAAGCCCTTGGACTTTTAAGTAGCAAATTATTTAATGATTCAAAATCCTAATGGAAAATGTGTTAAGACAGTTAATAGAAATAAAAATTTTCCAAGTTGACCTGACAGCTTAACCCCAGCCAAGGGCTCTGCCCCTTGGACCCCGCTAGGGGCTGCCGCCCCTAGAACCCCGCTGCCAGGGGCGCTTCCCCCGGACCTCCGTTCGTTGAGGGTAATAATTAAACTAGAAAGACGACATGTGTAGTGATAGTTTATTGATACGAATAATTATTATACAGTTAGTCGTGCACAGCTCAGGAAGGGAATAACCGTAAACGGTGAACGCAACCGCATTGAGGTGAGTTTCTATCCCCACTTCCTTGTTATGTTTTCGGGGCTGTGTGCATACTCGATGTGATAGTTATTACACTTACCTTACGTAATAAGTGTATGCCTTGTATTATTTATGTATGATGATTGCTTGACGGTGTGTGAACGATCTTCGGATATTGCACGTGTCGTCAAGCGGTAGTTAAAGGTATGATTGATATGTGCGACGTATGAATGATGTATGTATGAATATATAGATGATGTATGAACAATGTATGCATGATATGTTGATGGTACGTGAAAGCTCTTCGGAGATTGCACATGTTGTCAAGAAAGGTATGTAAATGACAGGTATGTTATAGTAGTACGAATGTATGGAACCGACCCTAATAGTATCGGCAAATAAAGGGAACCGACCCTGATAGTATCGGCGAATATAGGGAACCGACCCTGATAATATCGGCAAATGTAGGGGACCGACCCTAATAATATCGGCGAAGGATATAGGACGGAATTCTCTTTAAAACGTATGTGTATGAATGAAAGTATGTAAGTAAGTATGTAAGAAAGAGTGAAAGTACGTATGTAAGTAAGTGTGTAGGAAGATATGAAGGTATGTACCTCCGGGTTCATATGCTAGTATGTGAATGTATTGTATGTTGTATGATTAACTAGAACTCACTCAGCGTAGCTGACTTTTAGTATGCACGCAAGCTAATCGACTGAGGCAGTTGGCTTGAGGAAGACACATGGCAAGATCCGAAGAGGCTGGCACCTGGAGATTGTCGTGATGTTTGAAATGCTATGTTTTATGTTATGTTTTTGAAAGACACATTATGGATGTTGTAATGAATGGTTGACTTTTATATTATTCCGCGAAAGTTTTTATTAACTCTGATATTTAGAACCGCGTTTATGAGTAAATCCAACACTAGAGTAGGGCTACCGGAAACGGGGCCTTACAAGTTGGTATCAGAGCAAAGTTCGAGAGATTTAAGCATCCTACATACTTAGACTCGAACAGAGAATGGGATTAAAGTAAGAAAAGCAAGAAGATGCCGGTATGAGAATGTCATGTGTCACACAAGCAAGCTAAGTAAAGGTAAAGTATGTGATTAAATTCACATGTAAAGTAGAATAATGAATAAATGTTTGCGTAGTAGCTAAATAAAGAATGTATGAATGCTAGCTTAATTGCTAGGGATAGTGTACGTGATGATATGAACTGTTTGATTGTCTAATTGTTAGAAGTAGTACTAACACAAATAGACTCATAAGAGGAAGTGTATTGGACACTGAAAGTAACGTGATCAGCTAATCACAGCTGGCCACTATTATTACCTGTTAGCCTTACTATCCTTGTACTAAATGGTTCCTTAAGTGATGACGTTTGTGTTTCCTTATAGAATACGAATGGATGTAGCTAAGAAAGCTGCTGTAAAAGGAGGGCGTACAGGACGTCGTGGTAGGCCACGTGTTGCCCGAGAGCCGTCAGTAGAGGCCGCTACTAACAATGAAGGCGAAGGAAGTGCAGCCGGTGGAAATCCGAGTAACAACGAAGGGTATCAACTTGACCCGCTGTTCAAGCTGCCATTGCTCAAGCGGGTAGCAGCTGCTGCGAAGAACTGGAATGCTGAAGGGTCTGCTGTAGGCCGTGAAAGAACCGTTGAAAGGGCCGAAGGAGATGGTAAGAAAAATGATGAAGGAGAGGGGGAGGAATCAAGCGTGGTTAAGTCAGTGAAGGTTGATGACAAGAAAAGGGGCCGAGGTGGGTGCAACAATAAGTCATTCAAAGCATGTGGTCCACCGGAGCTAACCGGCTTGGGAGACGCAATCGCTACTCTCCAATGGATAACCGTGATGGACAAAATTATCCGAATTAGCGAATGTCGTCCTGACCAAGCTGTGGGGTATGCTACCCAATCATTCGATGAGGAGGCGATGTACTGGTGGGAGACAGTTGAGCAAAGGAAGAGTCGAGAAGAGATCAAGGCCTTGAGATGGGACGATCTGAAGGAGTTAGTGATGAAACGATTCTGTGCTGATGCAGAGATAGAGAAGGTTGAGATGAAGTTCTTGAGTCTGAAGGAGGGTAAGATGACGCACCGAGAATACCTCACTGAATTCAACCATCTGTCAAGGTTGGTGCCAGACATGGTGAACACCGAGGCCAAGCGGATCAAATGCTACCTCAGGGGACTGCCACAGAATGTTCGTGTCTTGGTCAAGGCTGGTAGACCAGGTACTTTTGATTCTGCTGTGGGGCTCGCGGAAACGGTTTATGAGGACTTGACAGATGAGGTGGCTATGGATGAGAAGAAGGAGAAGAAGTGGGTCGCGCCTGCCAAACGACCTGGTACTCAGATGTGGAATCCCAAGAACAAGCAACCGAGAGTGTGGGAGAAAAGTTCATGTAGGACGTGCGGAAAGATGCACGCTGGAGAGTGCAAGTGGGGCACTGGGTCTGAGGTGTGCCACAAGTGTGGGTAGTCCCATGGTGGGGAGTGTAGATCAGGGTCAAATGCCTGCTACAAATGTGGTAAGGTGGGGCACTTTGCCCAAGATTGCTATGCGAAGCCCGCGTGTTATAAGTGCGGACAGACAGGTCACTTGGCGAGGACTTGTACTAGTGGTGAAGTGGGATGGAGTGAGAAGAAAGATGCTGATCAAGCAAGGCCGAGAACAAGAGCCTACATGCTGACCCAGGAACAAGCTAGACAGGTTCCTGATGTTGTGACCGGTACGTTCCTAGTAAACGGTATTTCTGCTTCAGTATTATTTGATTCGGGTGCGAATAGAAGTTTTGTAGCTACGACATTTAGTAACTAGCTAAAATGAAACGTTGCCGAGTGTCTGAAACCTTCATAGTAGAAACCTCTAGCGAGACCTCAGTGAAAGTAACGAAAATGGTTAAGGACTGTAAAATAGAATTAGAATGACATGAGTTCCCTGTTACCTTGTATGTCATGACCTTAGGAGTGTTCTATGTAGTTTTGGGAATGGATTGGTTGTCTGAGTGTGAAGCTCAGATAGTATGTAAGAGTAGGATAATAAAGCTAAAGTCCTTGGATGGCAGTGCGGTGACGGTTTATGGTGATAAGGAAAGTTCAGGGCTTAACGTCATTTCGATGAGAAAAGCCGAAGGGTTATTAAGACGAGGGTGTGGTGCCTACCTGGCGTATGTTGTCAACGCTATGGCCGAGACAAAAGAAATGACAGATGTTCCTATAGTGCGCGATTACCCAGAAGTATTTCCTGAAGATCTTCCGGGGTTGCCACCGGAGCGAGAGATAGAATTCCAGATAGACTTAGTACCAGGAGCCCAGCCCGTCGCGAAAGCGCCTTACCGTCTAGCGCCGTCTGAGATGAAAGAATTGATGTCCCAACTGCAAGAACTCCTTGACAAATGTTTCATAATACCAAGTGTTTCTCCTTGGGGCACGCCAGTGTTGTTCGTGAAGAAGAAAGATGGAAGTATGAGAATGTGCATAGACTATCGCGAGTTGAACAAGATTACGGTAAAGGATAGATATCCTTTGCCAAGGATTGACGATCTGTTTGACCAGCTGCAAGGGTCAAGTTGGTTCTCACGAATAGATCTCAGGTCAGGCTATCATCAGCTGAAAGTGAAAGAGGCAGACATCCCTAAAACAACGTTTCGGACGCGGTATGGACACTACGAGCTCCTCGTGATGTCATTCGGTCTAACAAATGCTCCTGCAGCATTTATGGACATGATGAATTGGGTGTGTCGGCCAATGTTGGATAAGTCAGTTATTGTCTTCATCGACGATATATTGAACTATTCAAAGAGCGAGTCGGATCATGTTGAGCATCTGAAAGAGCTATTGGAGACTTTGAAGAAAGAGAAGTTGTATGCTAAGTTTTTGAAATGCGTGTTCTGGTTACGAGAAGTGCAATTTCTAGGTCACGTGATTAATCTTGAAGGGATTACCGTAGACCCAGCTAAGATTGAAGCGATAACAAATTGGAAGACTCCGCAGAATCCGACTGACATACGAAGCTTCTTAGGGTTAGCTGGATATTATAGGAGATTCATCGAAGGTTTCTCCAAGATAGCTGCACCGTTGACCGGTATGACCCGAAAGTCGATAGTATTCAGTTGGGGTAAGTTTCAGGAATAGGCTTTTCAGGAGTTAAAGAAAAGACTCACGCAAGCTCCAATTCTTGCTTTACCCGATGGTGACGAGGATTTGATTGTTTGTACTGATGCTTCGCATCGTGGGTTAGGTTGCGTGTTGATGCAATGAGGGAAGGTGATAGCTTACGCGTCTAGACAGTTGAAAGTTCACGAGAGTACTTGCCCGACGCATGATTTGGAGATAGCAGCAGTAGTGCATGCTCTCAAGATATGGAGACACTATCTGTATGGTACTAAGTGTACCATTTACACATATCATAAGAGTTTAAAGTACTTCTTCGAGCAGAAGGAATTGAACATGAGGCAGAGAAGATGGTTAGAATTGATAAAGGATTACGACTGCGATATTAAGTACTACCCTGGTAAAGCTAACGTGGTCGCTGATGTGCAAAGCCGTAAGAATGAGTAATTCATTGCAACAGTAAAGTCATATCAGCTAATTATGAACTCAAGCTTATTTGGAGAAATCATCAATGTGCAGTCTGAAGTGCTGGTAGATGAAGGGCTAGTAAAGAAAGAAAGGATTTTTGGTCAGCAAGACGAGTTGATGGAAAACACGCATCGTGTTAGGACTAGGTTTGACCGCATGTGGATTTCACGCCATGGAGATCTCAGAGGTCGAATCTTAGATGAAGCTCATAAGTCAAGATATTCGATTCATCCAGGAGCTACGAAGATGTACCAAGATTTGAAAAGAGACTATTGGTGGCCAGGAATGAAGAATGATGTGGTAGATTATGTCAGTAAGTGCTTAACTTGTTTACAAGTCAAGGCAGAGCATCAAAAACCTTATGGGAAGATGCAACCTTTAGAGATACCAAAATGGAAATGGGAACACATCACCATGGATTTCATAACTAAGCTACCTCGTACAGCTAAGCATCATGATACCATCTGGGTGGTTGTGGACCGTTTGACCAAGAGTGCTCACTTTCTGCCTATACGAGAGGCTATCTCGTCAGAGACGTTAGCAAGCTTGTTCATTAAAGAGGTTTTATCTAAGCATGGAGTACCGTTATCGATCGTGTCTAATAGAGATACTCGTTTTACTTCGAGTTTTTGGAAAAAGTTCCATGAAGCTATGGGAACAAGATTGAACATCAGTACGGCGTATCATCCTCAAACAGATGGACAGTCTGAAAGGACTATCCAAACCCTTGAGGATATGCTACGTGCTTGTGTTTTGGACTTTGGAGGGAGTTGGGACGATCATCTGCATCTGGCAGAGTTCTCTTACAACAACAGCTACCATTCAAGTATTGGGATGCCACCGTTCGAGATGTTGTATGGAAGACGCTGTAGAACTCCCATATGCTGGGGAGAGATTGGTCAGAAGGAGATGGGAAGCCTAGAAGTTGTGCAAGAAACCTCCTCAAGATTCGATCAGATCAAAGCAATAATGAAAGCTGCTCAAGACAGAAAGAAGTCGTATGCCGATAAGCGGCGACGACCGATTGAGTTTAAAGTTGGTGAGAATGTGATGCTCAAAGTCTCGCCTTGGAAAGGAATTATTCGTTTTAGGAAGAGAGGAAAGTTGAGTCCGAGGTACATTGGACCGTTTAAGATTTTAGATCGTGTGGGGGAAGTAGCTTATAAGCTGGATTTACCCGGTGAGTTGGAAGGAATTCATTCAACCTTCCATGTTTCTCATCTAAGGAAGTGTCTAGCTGATGGCACGTCTCACGTGCCATTGATGGACATTGAGGTTGATGAACAGCTGAACTACATTGAGCAACCGATAGGGATTGTTGATCGCAAAGAGAAGGAACTTCGTCACAAGGTAATACCCTTGGTGAAAGTGATATGGAAACATCGCAAGGGATCAGATGCTACTTGGGAAGCTGAGTATGAGATGCGCAAGTTTTACCCGAACTTGTTTATGTAATAGTTAGGTTTCGGGGACGAAACCTCCTTAAGGAGGGAAGACTTGTAACATCCTACTTTTGGTTATAATAATAAAATAAATTTCGTTTATTTCATAGTGGGTCGTTATCGGTTTAGATGGATAGAATATGAGTTGGTCTAGTGTTGGGTGAATGGTTATGGGTTATGGACTTGGGTATGAAAGAAAGAAGGAAAGACCATGGGCTTAAGCCCATGATCCCTAAATATATAAACCTTAATCACCATTAATTCCCTCATTTTACACACATTCCATACACCACAAAAACACACACCTAGCTCTCTCTCATCTTGCTCTCTCTCTCTCTCTCTAGCCGAAATATAGAAGAGAAAACCGCTCCCGACCCAAGGTATGATAGTATTTTGTTGTATGAGCTTAAACCCGTTAGATATAGTCACGAAACGACGAGCCGACACCGTTATACCTTTTAAGTCACGAGATCAGGGTGGAATCGGGTATAAACCGAACCTAAGATAAGCTTAGGGATCACCCTAGCTCAGATCTGGATCGAACGGGACGAAAAACGGTGAAAAAACGAGTAGAATCTCGTTTTTCTGGCGAAAACACGATTTTCCGGCGATGACGGCGCCGGAAAAACATGTACGAGGTTGTCAGGGAATGTTCTGACATTCCCTGACCTAACCCTAGTTCGCTATGGGAATCTAACGAACTAAAAGGCAATTCGTTAGTTGATTCGTATGTCGGGGGGGGGGGGCATAACGAACTAGCCTTAGTTCATATCTGATTCGTTAAGGGAAAGGGTAGAGAATTACCCTGGATTCGTGATAGTTAGTTCGTTAAAAGAAATAACGAATTAGAGGGTCCAATTCGCTACTTGGACTGGTTCGCTATATTGACTGATTCGTTAAGGAGTCCAGTTCGTTAAGGGTTCAATTAGTTATAGGAACCGGTTCGCTAAGATAAGCCAATTCGTTATGAACCAGTAACGAATTAAAAGTTTAACAGAATGACAGAATGGTCCCTAGACTTAGAAAAGAATGATTTAATTACAAAGAAGCCCTTGGACTTTTAAGTAGCAAATTATTTAATGATTCAAAATCCTAATGGAAAATGTGTTAAGACAGTTAATAGAAATAAAAATTTTCCAAGTTGACCTGGCAGCTTAACCCCAGCCAGGGGCTCTGCCCCTTGGACCCCGCTAGGGGCTACCGCCTTTAGATCCCCGCTGCCAGGGGCGCTTCCCCCGGACCCCCGTTCGTTGAGGGTAATAATTAAACTAGAAAGACTACATGTGTAGTGATAGTTTATTGATACGTATAATTATTATACAGTTAGTCGTGCACAGCTCAAGAAAGAAATAACCGTAAACGGTGAACACAACCGCATTAAGGTGAGTTTCTAGCCCCACTTCCTTGTTATGTTTTCGGGGTTGTGTGCATACTCGATGTGATAGTTATTACACTTACCTTACGTAACAAGTGTATGCCTTGTATGATTTATGTATGATGATTGCTTGACGTGTGTTAACGATCTTCGGATATTGCACGTGCCGTCAAGCGGTAGTTAAAGGTATGATTGATATGTGTGATGTATGAATGATGTATGTATGAATATATAGATGATGTATGAACAATGTATGTATGATATGTTGATGGTACGTGAAAGCTCTTCGGAGATTGCACATATTGTCAAGAAAGGTATGTAAATGACAGGTATGTTATAGTAGTACGAATGTAGGGAACCGACCCTAATAGTATTGGCGAATGAAGGGAACCGACCCTGATAGTATCGGCGAATGTAGGGAACCGACCCTAATAATATCGGCGAATGTAGGGGACCGACCCTAATAATATCGGCGAAGGTTATAGGGCGGAATGCTCTTTAAAACGTATGTGTATGAATGAAAGTATGTAAGTACGAAAGAAAGAGTGAAAGTACGTATGTAAGTAAGTGTGTAAGAAGATATGAAGGTATGTACCTCCGGGTGCATATGCTAGTATGTGAATGTATTGTATGTTGTATGATTAACTAGAACTCACTCAGCATAGCTGACTTTTAGTATGCAAGCAGGCTAATCGACTGAGGCAATTGGCTTGAGGAAGACACATGGCAAGATCCGAAGAGGCTGGCATCTGGAGATTGTCGTGATGTTTGAAATGCTATGTTTTATGTTATGTTTTTGAAAGACACGTTATGGATGTTGTAATGAATGGTTGACTTTTATATTATTCCGCGAAAGTTTTTATTAACTCTGATATTTAGAACCGTGTTTATTAGTAAATCCAACACTAGAGTAGGGCTACCGGTAACGGGGCCTTACAGTTTGGTATGCAGGGATGACAGTGGGAATGTAATGAAATTGCGTGGTAACGAAAAATGGTGTTTGGTTTCTCAATGGAATGGAATAATACATTACACATGAGATACCATTACATCAATTCCATTCATTCCCACACCACTTCTTTTTTTTCCATTTCAGTCCGTCTAAACCCTACTTTCTCTACAACACCACCACCTAACCACAATAACAACCACCACCACCATAGCCACCACCGCCACCGTCGCCGTCGCCACCGACACCTCCCTCGCCACTATTGCCGCCACCAACACCACCACTTTACCACCGGCTCTACCACCGCCACCATCGTCGTTGTAACCACCGCAACCATTATCACCGCCGCCACCTAACCATCACCGCAACCACCATTGTTGTTGCCTGACCACCACTACCTAACCGCCACCACAGTCGCCTCCACCCTACCATCGCCATTACTACCAATGCTACCATCTCTTAACCATCGCCACAGCCACCACCACAACCAACACCCCTGCCCCTGACCGTCACCACCACCACTATCGCCACCGCCATTTTCGTCGCCGGAGCTACCACCACCATCGCCATTGCAAGTTTTTTTTTATTTTGTTAAAATATATATATTTTGAGATATGATTGTTTTTTTTTCTTAATTTCTATCTCATTCCAACAATTTTTGGATACCAAATAACATATGGTTATTCATTTCAGTCTTGTTTGTTAACCTAACAAGATAAAGGATTGGAAATAATACATTTTATTCCTATAGGTTAACCAAACAAGACAAATAAAAGATAATGATCCATTTCATTCACTTGTCCATTCCATTCCTTTTACCATTTCATTCCCCCTTCATTCCATTACTCTCAACCAAACATACCTTAATATCTTATCCCTATAAAAGTCATACAAACTATATTTATATTTATTATTTGTGGTATCAATAGTTCCTTGACTATAACTTGACCATGCCTTTCAAAAAGAAAAAAAATAAAAAGGAAAAAGATTCTTTGACCAACCTCGCTATTAATTATTGGTCATGAAGGTAAGCAGTCCACGTATGTGTTTCTGAGATGGCCCACTAATAATTAAGTAAATTAAGTGAACGGTAGTTGTTGAATGATACATGTTTGCAAAATGTAATCAATAATATATAATACATACACAACGTAAAGACAAAAAAATATTTGAAAATCTAAAATAAACCAAGTTACCGTTTTATTAAACAACATTTTTTAATAACATAACTGAAACACTAATCTTTAAAACTATCATCAAATTGATATTAAAACCTAGTATTTTTGTTTTATTTAAAAAATCAAAAGTATAATTTAATGCTATGTTAACAAATACCATATGCACTTAGATATTACATTGAATCTTCTGAAACATTGACATAAAGTGGTTATTAACTTCTTGTACGATATCATTTTTTTGGCGCAAGTACCACTTGTTCTTGAATTTATTGTGCATTAGATGCATGATTAAAAGTTGAATGATACATAGAATCAGTTCGATATGAAATAGTATCAAATGAATCAGACTGGTTATTTTATTTCCAAAAATTTCCATTTATATCATTTTATAACAACAGAGAGTAAATTCCTATTTATGTCTGAATGGATTTTAGCGGACCACACTTGAGGTCTTGTAACTTAAAATGACATGGTTGAGTTATTGAGTGTCTATAGTTTCTTGGTGGGTCGGTTTGCGTCCTCCACCTATTAACGGTGTTAGTTTGAGAAGCAATATTGACCTGTAACCCATGTATAAAACTCCCGATCAGTTTCAATCCTTCCCTCACAACTCCCCAACCATTTTGAGTCCCTCATCTTCATCACCTCCACCTCCATTTCCAACACCACCTCCCACCATCGTCGCCTCCCATCGCCGTCGCCTCTGCCATCACCTCCGTTGCCTAAATTTGAATTTGGTTTCAATATGAATTAAATTTACTCAAACACAAGCTAACATCTACATATAACAATCATCCATAGAAACCTCAAGTGAGCAACAAGATGCAACAAACACATTTCAAATTTTGTTTAATGTAGATTCTTGTAAATGATTATGTATAGTATATGACCCGCTATCACTTCTTCCACCCACCATTTCATTCAAGTGTAGAAAAATTTATAGGTTGGGCCTTTTTGGGACAAACAGAGACAAACAAATAATCCGATTCATAACGGAGGTGAAATCTGTAGCGTTCAATTTAGTCGATAAGGTGACGAAGGCTCTCAACCACGAGAAGGTATGTTACCGTGCAAACTTCTATATAGTGATGGATTCAGGAATTTTTGCTAGTAGGTTCCAAAAAAGGTCGACCTAGAACATGCCAAGGCAAACTAAAATGGGTTGGATGAAAAAATACATTAACTAAATTACGCATAAAAATGTAAGAAACATATTTCATTAAACATAATAAACAAAATAATACTATAATAATAAGGAGAGATAGACAGCCGTAGCCTACGGCCGGCTACGGTGGCTTGGCCGTAGGCTACGGCCAAGCCTAACGAAAATCAGTTTTGTGATACTTTATTCCATATTTAAGGGCTAAAAACCCGAAGGTCGATTTTTTTACTCATTATTCATTAGTTGGGGACATCTTGGAGGCTATCTTTCATCACCATAACACCTACTAATCACTAGATTTGTCCATGAAATCCTTCTCCAACATCGTTATCAAGAGAATGAAGATCGAGATGCAAGGCTAAAGGCTTCATAACCATCTCATGGGGTAGGGTTGAGTTGTATGTTAGATTTTTGGTACATTCAACTTTAACTTTCGATTTGGATTTGGTTAATCATTCAGTTGATCAATTCTTTTTGCTTGTTTGTGTGCTTATACGGTTTTATAGTAACTGATTGCCTAATCTTTTGTCACTTAATCGATTTGTGGTCATCAAAATTTTGGATTAAGTTCTTTTCTTCATTGACCCGTTTATCATTAACCATATTATTAATTTTGTGTTTCAAAACTTAAAACTGATAATCACACAGATTTTCATTAAGCCGTGTCAATTGTTCGGGTTAAGTTCTGACGTTCAACACAGCTAATCATAAAGTCTTTTTGTTTATATATTTAACAAGGAATTACTCAAAGAAGTTTATCAGATTTCTAACTTTCTTCAAAAGTCGAACCCTGGAATTTGGTTATTTTCATATTATTGTTTTACAAACTACTTATATAAATTGCTTGACATCGTTTGTTCGTATTAACTACTTCATAATAAAATATGAGTTTCATTTGCACTTTCCACTAATTATTTGTGGAGAGGACCTTACGTACTCGTACTAGTTATAGGTATTTAAGATTATATATACTTGTTTTTTATTAGAGGACGACATCTACATCAAACACCTATTGGATGTAGGTGTGTAAGGAGCGGGGAAATCGGGAAAATCATATCCGGGATGTGAAGGTTGTGGTGAGTTAGGGCATGAGGTTACGAGTTGTGGGGTTTCACAAGATGAAGAAACTGAGGAAGATGAGGTCAAGTATGTGAAGTGTGAAAGGAAATACAATAATATGAGTTCAAATACTTATTATACAGGCCTCAGGAAGCATACAAACTTCAGCTATGGAAACCCGAACACGCAGCAGAACCCAAATTTTCAGGGCAGTTCTCAGAAGACAGGTTATCAGCCAAACCAGAAAAAGTATTGGAAGTAAAGGGCAATGGTCAAAGTGGGTATAATAAAAGAGATATTGGGGGTTACAATAAGGGTTATCAAAACAGTTATCAGCAAGGTCAAAGTCAGGGAGCAATGCAACGTCAAAATTCAGCTCAAGATTCGGAAGTATTAACAATGTTAAAAAATAAGATGGCGTTGTTGACAGACCTCAGTCGAAGAATAGAGCTTCAAGAGAAGGCCAAATGCTGCAAGGGATAAACAAGTGAGTCAAGTGGCAGAAGAAATGACAAGCCTAAAGAGAAATCCATCCAAACTAATGATTGACACTTTGAAGAACCCGAGCCATCAGAATAACAGTTCTTCAAATGAAAGAACATCCACATTAATCATGTAAGTACCCTTAGGAATGGTAAGGTTTTTGATAACGGGGTAAATGCACCATCAACCTTCGTTGAAGGAGTGGTGGAAGACTTGGGTGAAAATGAGAACAATGATTATGAGGTGGTAATTGAACAGTAAATAAACCCAAAAAATTAATTAATAAAAACCTAAACTAATCGGTCAAAAGAAAAAAGAAACACCGGTCGCCAGGAGACGGGTCCCATGGGTAAAATTGTTCCATTTCTCAAACATTGGTGAATCCCCGCAACATCATCATTGAAAAATAGGGGCCCACAACAGGAGGAAATGTGGAAGGTATTTCAACAAGTAAAAATTAGTTTACCCCTCATTGATGCTATCAAACAAGTCCCAGCATATTCTAAATATTTAAAGGACTTGTGTACTCAGAAAACGAACTCACAAAAATAGGTTGATTTAACAGCTAATGTGAGTTCGGTTTTGCCGGGAATCCTCCCACCCAAGTTACAAGATCTGAGCACCGCCAATAATACCCATTCAACTGGGCGATTTTAAAATGACGAGGGCGCTATTAATTGAATCTTGGAGCGGGGTGAGTATTCTCTCGGGAAGTTTATATGACCAATAAAATTTTGGTCCACTTAGAAAAGCTTAAAACCACCGTTGTGTTGGCCCATTAGACATTTAAGCTTCCTAGGGGAATTGTTACTGATGTATTGTTATGATAGAGTATTTTTATTACCCGGACGACTTTCTGGTTCTAGACTATGTCACAGTTGATCCAAAACGGCAACTCGAACATGATTCTCGGTAGGCCCTTTTTGGCAATCGCAAATGCTTTAATAAACTGTAGAATCGGAGTAGTCGACATGCTTTCGGGAATAAAAATTTTCGGTTAAATGTTTTTCAAACGTTTTCTAACCCTCCGGTGAGTGATGAATGCTTCGCAACCGAAGTCATTGACGCGTTGAATCCTCATGAGAATGAGGAAGAAGCCACAAATGAGTGTGTTACTTGTTGTAGGTCAGCAGTAGAGCATTCACATCAGTTGAACGAAGAGAAAAGAGCAGTTGAAGTTTATACTACAAGAATTGGGAAACCACCATGGTCTCAACAGGTGGAGAAACTACCGGACACTCTTGACTCCATATGAAACCTTCACTAGAGATTCCTCAGGTGGTTGAGTTGAAGGAACTCCCAAAACACCTAAAAAATGTGTTTTTGGGAGAAAATGAAACGTTGCCCGCCCATCATCGCCTCAAATTTAGAAGAAGGTCAAGAAAGGGCATTTATGGAAGTACTAAAAGACATACAATAGTACTTGGGTGAACGATTGTGGACTTGAGGGGAATTAGTGTGTTTATCTTGATGCATAAAACTTATCACATATCCCAAGGTGAAACCCGCACATGATGCATAGAGACATTTAAATCCGAACATGCGGGAAGTCGTGAAGAAAGAAGTCTTGAAATGGTTGGACGCGGGAATTGTTTTCCCAGTTTCTGATAGTAAGTGGGTGAGTCCAACGCAAACGGTTCCGAAGAAGGCGGGGTATTCAGATAACCCGTAATGAAAAAGGTGAAGAAATTGCCAACTGACGCGTAACCGGGTGGCGAATTTGTGTTGACTATCACTTCCCTCTACCATTCATTGACCAGATCATCGAGAAGTATATTAGGTTAGAAAATTTTATTGCTTTTTAGATGGTTATTCGGGGTACAATCAAATTTCTATTCACCCCGATGACCAACAAAAGACCACTTTCCACGTGTCCATACGGTACTTTCGCCTTTAGGCGAATGCCTTTTGGCTTGTGTAATGCCCCGACCACCTTTCAAAAGGTGCATGATGAGTATCTTTTCAGATATGGTCGAGGAATCACTTGAAATTTTTATGGTGATTTTTCTATTTTCGCTCACTCTTTTGATTCATGTTTAAACGAATTAACAAAGGTTTAAAAATTTGTGTGGAAACGAATTTGGTCTAAGTTGGACT